>NC_044312.2:91419433-91719433 GCF_007474595.2 Lynx canadensis | reverse complement strand
GGGAGAAGCAGATTTTGACTAAATGCATCATTTGGAGATGTATTTACCAAATTCAATGTGTTATTATATCACAAAAATGGAGAGCTCAGCATTCAAATTCCATATGATAATAATACTTAACAGGATACATTATGAATACACATAGCCTTTTTTCTGTTATTTAAATATGTGTATACGAAATTAGATTATTGTATTTGGCAAGGCAAGAGCTAACATATAAAATATAAACTTCTCATTTCAAAGTGTATGGCAAGATGGACAGCGGGTGAAAGCCTCTGTCCAGGGACAAGAGGGGGTGGTGCCAATTTCCCCCCAACACCAACACAGTGGGACTTTAGAGAGCAACACAGCAGCCCCCAGTGGAGAGAGGACCCACTTACACCAAAATCTGCCCCACCCCCCAAATCCTGGCAACTGCTTATTTACCAGGGCAAGACTGACTCTGAGCCAAAGCAGTGGGTCTCTCCTCCAGAAGACCAGCACAGACAGAACCCCACATGCTGAAAATCGAGTGCTTCTAAATGATACCTGCAGTTCCGGTGGAAATAGGATCAGGCTTACTTTAGGTTTTCTTTTACTTCTTCTTCTTCTTCTTCTTCTTCTTCTTCTTCTTCTTCTTCTTCTTCTTCTTTTCTTTTGAAATCAGGCTGATAGTTTCTTGTTTTATGTTTTGTTTGTTTTTTTTTTTTTTTTCATTTCCTTTTCTCTCTCTTTTGGATCAGGCTTATTTACTCTTTTTCTTTCTTTTTTCTTCTGTTAGCTTTTTTTTCTTTACTTTTCTTTGGAATCAGCCTTATAGTTTTTTGATTCTCTGATTTTTGTTATTGTTGTTGTTACCATTCCCCTTCCTTTTCTTTTTTTTTTTTTTTTTTTTTTTATCAGGCTTTTCTCCCCACCTTTTTTTTCCAGGCTTATTTTAATGAACAAATCAAAGCACATCTACTTAAAGGTCCAAATATTCCCCACTGCAAGCAAGGAGGAGCTCTGCAGAGGACGGACCACTGGGAAAGTGTAGCCAAAACACAACAGCAGAGTGCACACAGCATACATCAGAAACACTTTCTGAAGTGCCAGGCCCTAGACAGTGTATGACCCCTTTTTAATATAGCAGTACTCTCAAGTGCAGGAAACATGACAAGCTTTCAAAACAAGGCAGAGACAGAAACTTAGTCAAAATGACAAGACAGAGGAATTCTCCCCAAAAGAAAGGTCAAGAAGATATCACATCCAGGCACTTGCTGAAAACAGATATAAGCAATATATCTGATAAAGAATTTAGAACAACAATCATAAGACTACTAGATGGGCTTGAAAAAAGCATAGAAGACACCAGAGAAATGCTTGTTGCAGAGATCAAAGACCTAAAAACTAGTAAGGTTGAAATAAAAAATGCTACAGCTGAGATGCAAAACTGACTGGATACAGTCACAATGAGGACTGAAGATGCAGAGGAGATAATAGGCATAGAGAAGATACAATTATGGAAAATAATGAAGCTAGAAAGAAGAGGGAAAGAAAACTATTAGATGACAAGAGGAAATTTAGTGAACTCAGTGATTTCATAAAACAAAACAATATCCATATCACTGCAGTCCCAGAAGAAGAAGAGTAGGTGCAAGGGGCAGTAGAAAAAAAAAAAAAGGTTTATTTGAACAAATTATAGCTGAGAACATCCATAATCTGGGGAGGAAACAGGCATTCAAGTTCAAGAGGAACAGAGAACTTCCTTCAAAATCAACAAAAACAGGTCAACACCATGACACCATCATAGTGAAACTAGCAAAATACAAAGACAAAGAGAAAATTCTGAAAGCAGCTACAGACAAAAGGTCCCTAACCTACAAGGGTAGACACATAAGGTTAGCCACAGACCTGTCCAGTGAAACTTGGCAGGACAGAAGGGAGTGGCAATAAATATTCAATGTACTAAATGGGAAAAATATGCAGCCAAAAATTCTTTGCACAGAAATGCTATCATTCAGAAGAGGAAAGATAAAGAGTTTTCAGACAAAAACTACATCAGCCCTGCAAGAAATTTTAAGGGAGACATTTTGAGTGCAGGAAAAAAAAAAGAAGAAGACGACCAAAAGCAACAGAGACTACAAAGGGCCAAGGAACACCACCAAAACAAAACAAAGTGAAACAAAACAAAACCCAACAAAACAAACAAACAAAACAACAACAACGAAAAACTCTACAGGCAACACAATGGCACTAAATTCATATCTTTCAATAATCATTCTGACTGTAAATGGACCAAATGCTCCAATCAGAAGACATAGGGTATCAGAATGGATTAAACAAAACAAAACAGCTCAACAAAACAGCAAGCCAAGATCCATCCCTAGGTTGCCTATAGGAGACTCATTTTAGACCTAAAGACACCTGCAGATTGAAAATGAGGAGATGGAGAAGTATCTGGCATGCTAATGGATGTTAAAAGAAAGCCAGAGTAGCCATACTTATACCAGACAAACTAGATTTTAAAACAAAGACTGTAACAAGAGATGAAGAAGGGCATCGTATCATAATTAAGGGGTCTATTCATTGAAAATACCTAACAATTGTAAATATTTATGCCCCCAACTTGAAAGCACCCAAATACATAAATCAGTTAATAACAAACACACAGAAACTCATTGATAATAATACCATAAAGTAGGGGACTGCAACACCCCATTTACAACAATAGACAGATCATCTAAACAGAAAATTGACAAGGAAAAAAAAATGGCTTTCAATGACACAATGGACCAGATGGATTTATATTTAGATATATTCAGAACATTTCATCCTAAAGCAGCAGAATATATATTCTTCTCGAGTGCACATGGAACAGTCTCCAGAAGAGGTCACATACTAGGTCATAAATCAGCCCTCAACAGCTACAAAAAGATCGAGATCATAACATGCATATTTTCAGATCACAACACTATGAAGCTTGAAGTCAACACAAGACAAATTTGGAAAGCCCTCAAATACATGGAGGTTAAAGAACAGCATACTAAAGAATGAATGGGTTAAACAGGAAATTAAAGAAGAAGTAAAATGTACTAAGCGAATAAAAATGAAAACACAACAGTCCAAACCCATTGGGATGCAGCAAAGGCAATCCTAAGAGGAAAGTATATTCCAACTCAGGTCTATCTCAAGAAGCAAGAAAGTTTCCATTATGCCATCTAACCTCATACGTAAAGGAGCTAGAAATAGAACAGCAAATAAAGCCTAAAGCCAGCAGAAGAGGGGAAATAACCAAGATTAGAGCAGAAATAAACAATATGGAAACAAACAAACAAACAAACAACAACAACAACAAAAACCCAGTAAAATAGATCAATGAATCTTAGAGCATCTGAAAGAATAAACAAAATTGATAAAGCCCTAACCAGACTTCTCAAAAAGAAAGGAGAAACGATTCAAACAGATGAAATCATGAATGAAAGAGGAAAGATCACAACCAACACCACAGAAATACAATTAAGAGAATACCATGAAAATTATACATCGACAAATTGGGCAGGGGCGCCTGGGTGGCTCAGTCAGTTGAGTGTCTGATTTCAGCTCAGATCATGATCTCACAGTTTGTGGGTCTGAGCCCCACGTTGGGTTCTGTGCTGACAGCTCAGAGCCTGGATCCTGCTTCGGATTCTGTGTCTCCCTCTCTCTTTGACCCTCCCCCACTCACACTCTGTCTCTGTCTCTCAAAAATAAATAAACATTAAAAAAATTTAAAAACAAACAAACAAAGAAACAAACAAAACAAACTAGGCAATCTGGAAGTAATGGACAAACTCCTAGAAACTCACAGATTACCAAAACTGAAACAGGAAGAAATAGAAAATTTGAACAGACCCATAATCAGCAAAGAAATTGAGTCAAAATAAAAAATCTAGCAACAAACAAGAGTCAGGGGAAAGCAGATTTATACTAGCCAAAGCAATCTATGCATTTAATGCAATCCCTATCAAAACACCATCAACATTCTTTGCAGAGCTAGGTCCAACAATCTCAAAATTTGTATGGAGCCACAAAAGACCCTGAATAGCCAATACAATCTTGAAAAATTGTATAGAAAATGTATACGATTGTACACCATGTACACAAAATGTATAATGTATACAAAATGTATACAAAATTGTATACAAAAATGTTTACAGCAGAATTACCAAGAAAAAGAAAAAAAAAACAAAACTGGAGGCATCACAATTCTGGATTTCAAGCTATATTACAAACCTGAGGTCATCAACGCAGTATCGTACTGGCACAAAAACAGACACATAGATCAGTGGAACAGAATAGAAAACCCAGATCCACAACTATATGGTCAACTCATCTTTGACAAAGAAGGAAAGACTATCTAGTAGAAAAAAGATAGTCACTTCAACAATTGGTATTGGGGAAACTGGATAGCGACATGCAGGAGAATGAAACTAGACTGCTTTCTTATACATCACACAAAGATAAATCCAAAATGGATGAAAGACCTAAATGTGAAACAGGAAACCATCAAAATTCTAGAGGAGAAAATGGGCAGCAAGCTCTTTGACCTCAATCACAGAAACTTCTTACTAGACACGTCACTGAAGGCAAAGGACATGAAAGCAAACATGGACCTCATCAAGATAAAAATTCTTCTACGCAGCAGAGAAAACAATAAACAAAATTAAAAGGCAGCCTACTGAATGGAAGTAGATATTTGCAAACGACATATGTGATAAAGGGTTAGTATTCAAAATATATACAGAACGTATCAAACTCAACACCCAAAAAACAAGCCATTTAAGAAATGGGCAGAAGACATGTATAGATACTTATCCACAGGAGACATCCAGACGGCCAACAGACACATAAAAGTTGCTCAACATTACTCATTATCAGGGAAATACAAATCAAAACCATGATGAGCTATGACTTCACTCTTGTCAGAATGGCTAAAATTAACAACACAAGAAACGACAGCTGTTGGTGAGGAAGTGGAGAAACAGGAACCCTCTTGCACTGCCGGTGGGAATGCAAACTGGTACAGCTACTCTGGAGAAGAGTATGGAGGTTCCTCAAAAAACTAAAAATAGAACTACCCTATGACCCAGCAATTGCACAATTAGGTATTTACCCAAAGGATACAAAAATACCGATTCAAAGGCATACATCACCCAATGTTTACAGCAGAATTACCAAGAATAGTCAAACTGTGGAGAGAGTCAAATGTCTATCAACTGATGAATGGATAAAGAAGATGTGGTATATACATACAATGGAATATTATTCAGCCATCAAAAAAATGAAATCTTGCCATTTGCAATGATATGGATGAAACTAAATGTATTATCCTAAGTGAAATAATTCAATCAGAGTAAGACAAATGCATGATATCACTCATATGTGGAATTTAAGAAACAAAAGGGATGGACATATGGGAAGGGGAGGGGAGAGAAGAAAGGGAAACAAACCACAAGAGACTTTTAATGATAAAGAACAAACTGAGACTTGATGGAGGGACTTGGCTGGGAGATGGGCTAGATAGATAGGTGATGGGCATTGAGGAAGGCACTTGTGACAAGTAATGGGTGTTGTAAAGGAATGCTTAAACTTTATGAACACTATTTGGCAGTGACACTATGTTAGTTGAATTTATCTGCCTAAAGTCTCTTTTCTTATTAGTACTCTGATTTGTCCTTCCAACTTGCCTCCACTTCCTTTCTTAACAACCATAAAAAAAGTAGTAAAGATTGAATTATAAATTTATTTCTAAATGATTCCTTGCATAAAAATGCATGTGGTATTTCTGAAGACTAATGATCTTATGAAAGAATGGGGTTCTTTTTTGTAAGACTCTATCTTGTATACACATGATTTTAGGATTATTTTATGCTGCATTGAAATTATTTTTAAATTTTTTTTTTTCAACGTTTATTTATTTTTGGGACAGAGAGAGACAGAGCATGAACGGGGGAGGAGCAGAGAGAGAGGGAGACACAGAATCGGAAACAGGCTCCAGGCTCTGAGCCATCAGCCCAGAGCCTGACGCGGGGCTCGAACTCCCGGACCGTGAGATCGTGACCTGGCTGAAGTCGGACGCTTAACCGACTGCGCCACCCAGGCGCCCCTGAAATTATTTTTATAATCAAGAGTCTATACATTTCTTAGACCATGAGGGATTCACCTTTTCTACTATATTTTTAATTACATGACTTCAAATTCTCACCAGTGTAGTGACTGGACTGATGCCTTTGTCATCAGATGCAACCTTATGGAGTTTTACTATCAAACTGCTTTAAGTCCATGCAGTTAGGAAGTATTTCTTTCATTCATTCATTCATTCATTCATTCATTCATTCATTTTTAGGAGAGAGAGTGGGCAAGGGAGAGAAAGAGAGGGAGAATCTTAAGCAGGATCTAAGCTCACTGTGAAGCCTAACACAGGTCTTGATCCTACCACCCTGGGATCATGACCTGAACTGAAATCAACAGTCAGATGCTCAACCAACTGAGCCACCCAAACACTCTGGTAAGTACTTTAAAGTACTTTATTACATTGGTTATGAACACTGCCATGTGTGTGCATATTTGTGAGTGTGTGTGTGTGTGTGTGTGTGTGTGTGTGTGTATGCATATGTAATAGGAATCTTACTTATGGAAAAATTACTTATGGAAAAATATTCAAATTATCTTTCACTGGACTCTATACATCAACGCATTTATTTCCTAGTTCTTCTCCTATCACATATACTGAACTTGTTCCTGTATTTGTTTTACAGTCATTCATCTGAGGTAAGCTTTGAGTTTGTTTGCTACACAGAACAAATATTGCTAACTGCATGAAGATCTTCCTGGCTTCAAATTTAAGGAGAATTTTATTTTCCTATACACCTACAGGGTGTATTGCCTTCCGAGCTAGAATGTATACTATGTAAAGATTATTTTAAAATTACTTTTAGGGGCGCCTGAGTGGCGCAGTCGGTTAAGCGTCCGACTTCAGCCAGGTCACGATCTCGCGGTCCGTGAGTTCGAGCCCCGCGTCGGGCTCTGGGCTGATGGCTCAGAGCCTGGAGCCTGTTTCCGATTCTGTGTCTCCCTCTCTCTCTGCCCCTCCCCCGTTCATGCTCTGTCTCTCTCTGTCCCAAAAATAAATAAACGTTGAAAAAAAATTAAAAAAAATAATAAAATTACTTTTATAATCTATCAGAGTGCTAATAAATATTAGTTGATATGCTAGGAATAGAAGAAACTATAAAAATATTCTTTTAAAAATAGTATCAATTATTTGTCATTCACATCAAAGAAAAGCAGATGTTGAATTCACTGAGACTAAAAGTTTTACTAACTCACTTGGAAACACCAAATGAATTTTTCTCTTATCTCAGTAGCAACTGTAGTTGCTGAATACTGATAACCTTGAAATACAGCTTTCTAATTTTAATAAGACAGGTAATTAAGTCAACATCAAAGGTGGATTTGCACCATAAGACAGTGTCAGGTTCAAGGGGAAAGTCCTTAGTTGCACATTAAGCATATTTCTTTTTAACTAATTAGCTGAAACATGTTTTCTTCTATTTGTTTAATATTTTTAATAAATTGCAAGTAATCAACTTTCAGTTAGAGGAGAACATGTGTGAAGTGAGTTGTCTGCTTCTTCACTAATGAGATACTTGTTCTGATTTGGCCAAAGTGCAAAGTCCGTGGTCTCTGTAAAAATGAAGGACAGATGAAGAATGCACAGTCCACTTGTTGATTAGCAAGAAAATTCTATCTGAATGATATCCTTAGTCCAATCTGAAGCTTCTCCAAACCACAACTCCCCTCCTTAAGTCATATCCTAAATGTAATGAGCAAAGTACTTTCTTCTTTGGCTACCACCTTATCCTACCTGTCATGCTTTATATTTCTTCTCGAAGAAGACCAACTGAAAGTAAATAAATACTTACATTTTTAAAGATCAATAAAATTATATATTATTAGAAATAATTTAATTTACTCCAGGGACTATCCAAAATGACCAAACAGAAGAATTCCCCTCAAAAGAATCTCCAGGAAATAACAACAGCTAATGAACTGATCAAAAAGGATTGAAATAATATAACAGAAAATGAATTTAGAATAATAGTCATAAAATTAATCACTGGGCTTGAAAACAGTATAGAGGACAGGAGAGAATCTCTTGCTACAGAGATCAAGGGACTAAGGAACAGTCAGGAGGAGCTGAAAAGCGCTTTACACGACATGCAAAATAAAATGGAAAGGACCACGGTTCGGATTGAAGAGGCAGAGGAGAGAATAGGTGAACTAGAAGATAAAATTATGGAAAAAGAGGAAGCTGAGAAAAAGATAAAAAAATCCAGGAGTATGAGGGTAAAATTAGAAAACTAAGTGATACGCTAAAAAGAAATAATATATGCATAATTGGTATTCCAAAGGAGGAAGAGAGAGGGAAAGGTGCTGAAGGTATACTTGGAAAAATAATAGCTGAGAACCTCCCGGATCTGGGGAAGGAAAAAGGCATTGAAATCCAAGAGGCACAGAGAACTCCCTTCAGACGTAACTTGAATCGATCTTCTGCACGACATATCATAGTGAAACTGGCAAAATACAAGGATAAAGAGAAAATTCTGAAAGCAGCAAGGGATAAACGTGCTCTAGCATATAAAGGGAGACCTATAAGACTCATGAATGATCTCTCTTTTGAACTTGGCAGGCCAGAAAGGATTGGCATGAGATCTTCAATGTGTTGAACAGGAAAAATATGCAGCCAAGAATCCTTTATCCAGCAAGTCTGTCATTTAGAATAGAAGGAGAGATAAGGTCTTCCCAAACAAACAAAAACTAAAGGAATTCATCACCACTAAACCAGCCCTACAAGAGATCCTAAGGGGGATCCTGTGAGACAAAGTACCAGAGACATTGCTACAAGCATAAAACATACAGACATCACAATAACTCTAAACCCATATCTTTCTATAATAACACTGAATGTAAGTGGATTAAATGCGCCAACCAAAAGACATAGGGTATCAGAATGGATAAAAAAACAAGACCCATCTATTTGCTGTCTACAAGAGACTCATTTTAGACCGGAGGACACCTTCAGATTGAGAGTGAGGGGATGGAGAACTATTTATCATGCTACTGGAAGCCAAAAGAAAGCTGGAGTAGCCATACTTATATCAGACAAACTAGACTTTAAATAAAAGGCTGTAACAAGAGATGAAGAAGGGCATTATATAATAATTACAGGGTCTATCCATCAGGAAGAGCTAACAATTATAAATGTCTATGTGCTGAATACCGGAGCTCCAAAATATATAAAACAATTACTCATAAACATAAGCAACCTTATTGACAAGAATGTGGTAATTGCAGGGGACTTTAACACCCCACTTACAGAAATGGATAGATCATCTAGACACATGGTCAATAAAGAAACAAGGGCCCTGAATGATACTGGATCAGATGGACTTGACAGATACATTTAGAACTCTGCATCCCAAAGCAACAGAATATACTTTCTTCTCGAGTGCACATGGAACATTCTCTAAGATAGATCATATACTGGGTCACAAAACAGCCCTTCATAAGTTTACAAGAATTGAAATTATACCATGCATACTTTCAGACCACAATGCTATGAAGCTTGAAATCAACCACAGGAGAAAGTCTGGAAAACCTCCAAAAGCATGGAGGTTAAAGAACACCCTACTAAAGAATGAATGGGTCAACCAGGCAATTAGAGAAGAAATTAAAAACTATATGGAAACAAACGAAAATGAAAATACAACAATCCAAACACTTTGGGACGCAGCGAAGGCAGTCCTGAGAGGAAAATACATTGCAATCCAGGCCTGTCTTCAAGAAACAAGAAAAATCCCAAATACAAAATCTAACAGCACACCTAAAGGAATTAGAAGCAGAGCAGCAAAGACACCCCAAACCCAGCAGAAGAAGAGAAATAATAAAGATCAGAGCAGAAATAAACAATATAGAATCTAAAAAAAACTATAGAGCAGATCAATGAAACCAAGAGTTGGTTTTTTGAAAAAATAAACAAAATTGACAAACCTCTAGCCAGGCTTCTCAAAAAGAAAAGGGAGATGACCCAAATAGATAAAATCATGAATGAAAATGGAATTATTACAACCAATCCCTCAGAGATACAAATAATTATCAGGGAATACTATGAAAAATTATATGCCAACAAATTGGACAACCTGGAAGAAATGGACAAATTCCTAAACACCCACACTCTTCCAAAACTCAATCAGGAGGAAATAGAAAGCTTGAACAGACCCATAACCAGCGAAGAAATTGAATCGGTTATCAAAAATCTCCCAACAAGTAAGAGTCCAGGAGCAGATGGCTTCCCAGGGGAGTTCTACCAGACGTTTAAAGCAGAGATAATACCTATCCTTCTCAAGCTATTCCAAGAAATAGAAAGGGAAGGAAAACTTCCGGACTCATTCTATGAAGCCAGTATTACTTTGATTCCTAAACCAGACAGAGACCCAGTAAAAAAAGAGAACTACAGGCCAATATCCCTGATGAATATGGATGCAAAAATTCTCAATAAGATACTAGCAAATCGAATTCAACAGCATATAAAAAGAATTATTCACCATGATCAAGTGAGATTCATTCCTGGGATGCAGGGCTGGTTCAACATTCACAAATCAATCAACGTGATACATCACATTAATAAAAGAAAAGATAAGAACCATATGATCCTGTCAATCGATGCAGAAAAGGCCTTTGACAAAATCCAGCACCCTTTCTTAATAAAAACCCTTGAGAAAGTCGGGATAGAAGGAACATACTTAAACATCATAAAAGCCATTTATGAAAAGCCCACAGCTAACATCATCCTCAACGGGGAAAAACTGAGAGCTTTTTCCCTGAGATCAGGAACACGACAGGGATGCCCACTCTCACCGCTGTTGTTTAACATAGTGCTGGAAGTTCTAGCATCAGCAATCAGACAACAAAAGGAAATCAAAGGCATCCAAATTGGCAAAGATGAAGTCAAGCTTTCGCTTTTTGTGGATGAGATGACATTATACATGGAAAATCCGATAGACTCCACCAAAAGTCTGCTAGAACTGATACATGAATTCAGCAAAGTTGCAGGATACAAAATCAATGTACAGAAGTCAGTTGCATTCTTATACACTAACAATGAAGCAACAGAAAGACAAATAAAGAAACTGATCCCATTCACAATTGCACCAAGAAGCATAAAATACCTAGGAATAAACCTAACCAAAGATGTAACAGATCTGTATGCTGAAAACTATAGAAAGCTTATGAAGGTAATTGAAGAAGATATAAAGAAATGGAAAGACATTCCGTGCTCATGGATTGGAAGAATAAATATTGTCAAAATGTCAATACTACCCAAAGCTATCTACACATTCACTGCAATCCCAATCAAAATTGCACCAGCATTCTTCTCGAAACTAGAACAAGCAATCCTAAAATTCATATGGAACCACAAAAGGCCCTGAATAGCCAAAGTAATTTTGAAGAAGAAAACCAAAGCAGGAGGCATCACAATCCCAGACTTTAGCCTCTACTACAAAGCTGTAATCATCAAGACAGCATGGTATTGGCACAAAAACAGACACGTAGACCAATGGAATAGAATAGAAACCCCAGAACTAGACCCACAAACGTATGGCCAACTCATCTTTGACAAAGCAGGAAAGAACATCCAATGGAAAAAAGACAGTCTCTTTAACAAATGGTGCTGGGAGAACTGGACAGCAACATGCAGAATGTTGAAACTAGACCACTTTCTCACACCATTCACAAAAATAAATTCAAAATGGATAAAGGACCTGAATGTGAGACAGGAAACCATCAAAACCCTAGAGGAGAAAGCAGGAAAAGACCTCTCTGACCTCAGCCGTAGCAATCTCTTACTCAACACATCCCCAAAGGCAAGGGAACTAAAAGCAAAAATGAAGTACTGGGACCTCATGAAGATAAAAACCTTCTGCACAGCAAAGGAAACAACCAACAAAACTAAAAGGCAACCAACGGAATGGGAAAAGATATTTGCAAATGACATATCGGACAAAGGGCTAGTATCCAAAATCTATAAAGAGCTCACCAAACTCCACACCCGAAAAACAAATAACCCAGTGAAGAAATGGGCAGAAAACATGAATAGACACTTCTCTAAAGAAGACATCTGGATGGCCAACAGGCACATGAAAAGATGCTCAACGTCGCTCCTCATTAGGGAAATACAAATGAAAACCACACTCAGATATCACCTCACACCAGTCAGAGTGGCCAAAATGAACAAATCAGGAGACTATAGATGTTGGAGAGGATGTGGAGACACGGGAACCCTCTTGCACTGTTGGTGGGAATGCAAATTGGTGCAGCCACTCTGGAAAACAGTATGGAGGTTCCTCAGAAAATTAAAAATAGACCTACCCTATGACCCAGCAGTAGCACTGCTAGGAATTTACCCAAGGGATGCAGGAGTAATGATGCATAGGGGCACTTGTACCCCAATGTTTATAGCAGCACTCTCAACAATAGCCAAATTATGGAAAGAGCCTAAATGTCCATCAACTGATGAATGGATAAAGACATTGTGGTTTATATACACAATGGAGTACTACAGGGCAATGAGAAAGAACGAAATAGGGCCCTTTGTAGCAACGTGGATGGAACTGGAGAGTGTGATGCTAAGTGAAATAAGCCATACAGAGCAAGACAGATACCATATGTTTTCACTCTTATGTGGATCCTGAGAAACTTAACAGAAACCCATGAGAGAGGGGAAGGAAAAAAAAAAAGAGGTTAGAGTGGGAAAGAGCCAAAGCATAAGAGACTCTTAAAAACTGAGAACAAACTGAGGGTTGATGGGGGGTGGGAGGGAGGGGAGGGTGGGTGATGGGTATTGAGGAGGGCACCTTTTGGGATGAGCACTGGGTATTGTATGGAAACCAATTTGACAATAAATTTCATATATTAAAAAAAAAGAAAGAAATAATTTAATTCCTTTGCTTTCAAAATACTGAAGTTCCTGAGCCAAAGGTTTCTGTCCAGTTTTCCTCATCATGGTGTTTCTCTCACTCTCTTTCTCCCTCTCTCCTTCCTTCCCTCCCTCCCCTTCCTCTCCTCCCTGCTTACTTTTCTTTCCCAAGTGATAAAGAAAGAAGAAATAGGAGTAAATTTTCAATAGAAATTTTGTTCAAAAAAAAATCAAAGTCATATTTAATGATGGAGAAAATGTATTGTCACTTATAAAAGGGAAAAAGTTATCCATTTATAATAATAGTTATGTTGAAAATATGCTTCAATGTAAGAGACTAAAACAACTCCCCAGTGTAAACAACTATATTTGTCCTAAAATTCAAATGAGAGGTAAATATACAATGGAATCATTAACATTTCCATCTTAGTGAGCCACAATAATAACATCTTTTACTTAAATATATTCTATTTCTCTATTAAAATATGTTGTTACTTTTACATGTGCTAATTTTCATATAACTTAGTTTCCTTTTTTTTCAATATATGAAATTTATTGTCAAATTGGTTTTCATACAATACCCAGTGCTCATCCCAAAAGGTGCCCTCCTCAATACCCATCACCCACCCTCCCCTCCCTCCCACCCCCCATCAACCCTCAGTTTGTTCTCAGTTTTTAAGAGTCTCTTATGCTTTGGCTCTTTCCCACTCTAACCTCTTTTTTTTTTTCCTTCCCCTCTCTCATGGGTTTCTGTTAAGTTTCTCAGGATCCACATAAGAGTGAAAACATATGGTATCTGTCTTGCTCTGTATGGCTTATTTCACTTAGCATCACACTCTCCAGTTCCATCCACGTTGCTACAAAGGGCCCTATTTCGTTCTTTCTCATTGCCCTGTAGTACTCCATTGTGTATATAAACCACAATGTCTTTATCCATTCATCAGTTGATGGACATTTAGGCTCTTTCCATAATTTGGCTATTGTTGAGAGTGCTGCTATAAACATTGGGGTACAAGTGCCCCTATGCATCATTACTCCTGCATCCCTTGGGTAAATTCCTAGCAGTGCTACTGCTGGGTCATAGGGTAGGTCTATTTTTAATTTTCTGAGGAACCTCCATACTGTTTTCCAGAGTGGCTGCACCAATTTGCATTCCCACCAACAGTGCAAGAGGGTTCCCGTGTCTCCACATCCTCTCCATAATCTATCATATAACTTAGTTTCCAATGTGTTTAAACATGTTCCAACAATTAATAGACTCCTTTCCTTCCACAGGAGCTAAGATTAATAATCTGTCACAAGGGATCATTCATTCAGGAGTGACATATCTCTGTACATTGAAGAGTTAAACTTTATGAATAATTCACTTTGCCTTTTATTAGTTATTTCTGATTCCATATTTTATAACTTTCCTGGATATATTTTTGCATTCCATTGAGAATGTTACCTACACATGATCCACCAACAAAAGAAATGTGAATGTTCTAGGTTAAAGGAAGAGTAGAGATCCAGTTTCAATTTCATATTCTGCATTCAAGGATGAAGCTTAGAGTTAATGGTTTTCCCCCAAGGTCACAACAAAAAGTCAAGCTAGGATGAAATTTAGAAGAAAAACAACAGGAAGGGATACTCTAAAACATGAGCCATATTTCAAAGTCATTTCAATGATAGCTACTGTCTGAATACAAGATTATCTAGATGGCATAGATGAAGTTCTGAAGAAATACTTAAGAGTAAAGTGAACTGTGGTGATCATTTCCCAATATATATGTATATGAAATCATCAAGTCACATGCCTTAAACATATATAGTTTTTAGTCAATTATATCTCAATAAAGCCAGAGAAAAATTGAGAATAAAGCAGATATGATTTATATTATATCATATAAAAGGTGGGAATTATAGAATATACAAATTAAGTGATAAGATCTGGCAGTTTAAACCAATATCAAGGTATTCATTAGAAAAGTTTAATAAAATATATAGAAGTAACACCGATTAAACAACAATGGACGTCAGAAGGAATATATGAAGAAGAATGGAAGAAACTAGTCATCTTTCAAAAAACTACTAAGAAATGATACTTTATTTTGGGATAGTTTCTACTATTATTTCTTTGGTAATTCCAACCCCAAATTTATTGCCTCAATTTAATTTTCGGCCTCCAGGATTTATTTCCCAAATCCTATCATTTTATTTGTTTGCTTGCTTTTTCTTGTTTTTCTTACGTTGCTTGATTATTCTTTTTTGGAAAATTCTTCAACTTAATCATTAAAAAAGTTAATGCATTTTGGAGGATGAGTACAAGGTACACATTTTGTTTTTAGATACTGTCTTGTTTTTTGGATATACATTCTAATGTTTATACATAGTAATGCAGAAGAGGAAAAATAATATTCTCTCTAAACTTTCAGGCTCATGGCTGAGAGCTCCCAGTAATAAAAGACAGATTATCAGGAGAAAAACAGAAATCTTATAATATGTACATCTCCTGTTTACATGGGAGAGACCCAGGAAACCTGAGTGCCTCCCCTAAGTGCCCCAAACCACCACCTTAAATATCATCTCCAGCTAAAAACTAAAGATGTGGGGGTAGTTATAAGAGGTTACTAGGTACAGCTCTGTAACCAAAGGTAAGGTTATTATGTAGGTTAAGCCCACTGTCTTCCCCATTGGTAAGAGTTTTTAGGTATTGTCATCCTTCTCCTCCTGATACATAGAGGGGGATACTGGTTACAGAGCTTTTCCGATGTCTGCTGTTTCTTAAAAATAATCAACCTAAAATAATCCTTATGCCAAAGACACATATTTTAGGGTGGTGAATTCCATTCCCTTCACTAACTTTACTAGCATCTTCTTGTCTATATATGTATATATACATATACATACATATATATATATACATATACATATATATATATATATATATATATATATATATGACACATTTTCTCTTTTTGCTCTGTGAATATAAATAGCACTTTTAAAGGCTTCTATTCCTTGCTCTATTTTAGCTTCTCCAGTTCTTATATCATTTATTAGGCTCTTTTTTTCCCCCCTACCGGCTCCAGAACCTCCTCCCCTTTACACCCTTTTCTGATTAGACTCTGGTTTGTTCTTTGATCCACCACCATGGGGCGCTAGAGGGAACTGGCCCTGAAAGCAAAGAAGAAACTGTCAATGACCCTTGGATGTCCTTTCCAGCATCACCTTCACAATGTCTCCTCATTTTAGCAAATGCAGTTTGTCCAGGTCTCCTGTTTGTTTTATATTTATTTCCTCACATATTTGACCCATCCTCATCCTGCTCCTTCCTAGAAACCAGTAGCAGCCAGACAGCATTTCCTCTTCAGAGATCTGAGTCCCAGTTCCAAGTAGCCTTTTTTCCTGAGCTCTAGAGTTAACACCTACTAAGAACAGCTCTCTTCGGTCTTCAGAGTCCCTCCTCCAAAACTCTAGGTATTCATAAACCCAACATCTTTCTTTTTACTCCAGCCCTGTGAAGTGGTCGTTGTTTCTGTTATTGCTACCTATATTACATCAGTGTTTTCTTTTGGCCATTTCAGTACTGGTAAAACCTGCATAACCCATTTTTCAGTTTCCCTTTTCCTGATATGAACCTGACTGATACTGGGTTTTTCTCTGTGGGTCTTTATTTTGGTTATCTACTAACATTCTAAGAAACTTAAGGATTAGGACTAAGTTATCTACTTGGCGCTATGTCAACTGGTGGGCTCCATCATTATTTAAAGCTTGTTCTGGGAGGCAACCATTTCACTGGGGCACCCAATATCTTCATAAAGAGGTACTCTCTCTGATCAAGTCAGACTTCCTAGAGATAACCCTTCTCATCTTCTGCCTGACAGATACCCTCTCAGCTACTAGGTGTGCAAAGCTGAAGAAGAAAAAGATGGAACCACTTTTTTCAACATGGAAACTCCCAGTTAACACAAACATTTCCTGATCTTTACCTCAACCTTGCCCCTCTTTGGTACCCGATACTTCTAAGTCCCATAGTAACTGGCATTCAGAGGACAATTTGACCCTTTTCTCAATTTATCTACTTTAAAAAGCTATTGACTGTGGTTTTTCTCCACTGAGGTAATGGTTATTCCACATATAATCTGTTCTCTGATAAAACCATTGTATAATACTTGCTGTATCATGCTTGTTGATGCTATTATTTTAATTAATTTGCTATTATTTTAAATTGTTCTTTCCATTTGTAGGATCCAAAGATCCCCCTCCTCTCTCTTTTTGTAGCATCAAATGTTTGATGGTGTATGAATATAAAGGCATACCCATCTTATGACAGTGAAAATAGGAGTGTAAAATAAACAATAATTTGAAGAGCAATTTAGCAATATAAAATCTACTCCCCCAAAAAACCTTTTAAATATAATTTTTCTCTACTTTAACATAAGCAAAAATTAAAAATACACACTCATACACAGATATGCTCACTCTCATAATCTTTATAATAATAAAATGTTTACCCCAACCTAAATAGATTATATTTAAACCATATGATAAAAATATAAGTAAACATTTGAAAAATTAAAAATAAATTCTCCAAAAGTTCATACGAGGCAAAATCACTATATATGATTCCAATCTATCAAAATCAGAATAATTAATTCTGATATATATACATATATGTATATATGGAAAATAGACTGAGCCCTAATAAAACATTTTTAAAAAATGGTAGGAATGCATATTGTGTTAATTTTTTTTAAATATTCATTTTCTGTAATGTAAATTTAAAATAAATATTCGTGAGTGTTATTATTAAAATATATTTTAGAAAACTAAAACCACACATTTAATTATAATGAACATACCTCCCACTGTACTTTTCAAGTAAGATTGTTTACTCAAGAAAAGAATAGGTTAAAAAATGATTTCATCTTGTGGTTTCCAACCTAATTTTTGCCTTCAACCTCTCAATGTAAAATGTTAACTTAATAATAATAATGAACAAAGTAAAATATTAAGACCCAAATAATGGTCATAATAGAGGTAGAGAGTTGCAAATAATTAACCATTTAAGCAAAGTGCACCCATTTCCTTGCTTAATTAATTCTTTTTTTTTTTTTTTTTTTTTTTTTTAATTTTTTTTTTTCAACGTTTATTTATTTTTGGGACAGAGAGAGACAGAGCATGAACGGGGGAGGGGCAGAGAGAGAGGGAGACACAGAATCGGAAACAGGCTCCAGGCTCTGAGCCATCAGCCCAGAGCCCGACGCGGGGCTCGAACCCACGGACCGCGAGATCGTGACCTGGCTGAAGTCGGACGCTTAACCGACTGCGCCACCCAGGCGCCCCGCTTAATTAATTCTTAACAACACACAAGAGATGTACCATTTCTGTCCCCATTTGACTGTTCAGACAACTGCACAAGAAGTTAAGATTCTGGTCTTGAAAGAGTGCCTCTTCTCCTCATGCTGCATAAGGTGCCCAATGCATGGCAACTGACAACTGCTGATTTCTACTGATCTTAACTAGTAGAAGAATTAGTTATTTCAGTGATAACATTGGAGGAAAAAAAAAACAACAGGTTTTTCAGGCATTTGCCTTTAAAATGATAACATTTGATTTGGGGAATGTTTGTTTTTTTTTAATTTTTTAAATGTTTTCATTTATTTTTGAGACAGAGAGAGACAAAGCATGAGCAGGGGAGGGGCAGAGAGAGAGGGAGACACGGAACCCAAAGCAGGCTCCAGGCTCTGAGCTGTCAGCCCAGAGCTTGACGCAGGGCTCGAACTCACAGACTGTGAAATCATGACCTGAGCTGAACTCAGACACAACCGACTGAGCCACCCAGGTGCCCCAGGAATGTTTGTTACTCAGAGTTAAATGATAAAACAACATATTTAAAAGCTGTAATAAGAGGATTAAACATGAAGGGAAAAATTTACTGTCGATGAGAGCTGTTCACAAGGACCAATTATAAAGTTACTCCAGGTTTAATATTGACATTTCAAATAATCTGTTAAAGTTACAAGACAATGATAAAGAATGCTTAATTTCTAAGACAAGATTATAACATTAAATTTGTTTAGAGCTATGGTTTCAAATGTAAATACCTTGAGAATGGTAGTATATTCCTTCTGAGGCCCAAAATGTCTGATACCAGATATTTGGTAGAAAGTAGCAGAAAGCTAGGTACTTTTTTTTTTTTCAACAAACAGTGTCTATGCATATTATATATCAACTCACTTGAGTTCAAAATTGAATACAGAACAATCCATACCCTACAAAGTTAACTGTCTGGAAAATACACACTTGCAAGGAACTCATTCCATTGTATTGTGAAAGCATTATCATTCGACCAAGGTAGAAAATGTAGTAGAAAAACCATAAGCAAGTGTACGGCTGATACTCTGGTACAAATTCACAAAGGTGTTAACATTTATGCTGACACATGAAAAACAAAAGAGTAAAAACAAGCCTGGAATACGAGATTTGGAGAAGGGTATTCACGGCAAAAGAAAGAAGGGATCCAAACATTCTAGGTATGCTCTATTTCTTTTATCTCAGAATGAAATGGTGAAGAGTCAAACTAGAAAGTTCTCCTGGGATCATAGTTCATGACAAATGTGAATGTGGATCACTGAGCACTTGAAAATAGACATCTTATAGTAAAAGAAGGAAAAGAGCACCCCAGGGGCAGAAGGATAGCACAACAATGAATTCTCTATTAAGTATCTTAAGGTTGGTCATGATACTTGAAAGTCTGCATTGTGACTTTAACATATATGTTATGTATTTTTAATTGTAATGGCAAAGAATGTTTGACAGGCACATGATGACATCCTAAGTCACAGGCGGAGCAAGTAATCACAGCAAGGAGACCATAGTTGTAAAAAGAAAAGGAAACACAATTTTCTCCAATGCCGTTTGCCATATACCTTTTACAGAAGAAACACAACATGTTAGAACATGAATCTATCCAGTTGTAATGCAGTAAATAAGTATGGATTAAGCTTCAAATCACATATAATAACAAGTTTAGAATGTTGGTCTTTTATTTCAAACAGAAAAAAAAAGTGAAGTTAAATAGCAAAGCTTTTGTTTAAAAAAAAAAAATGAGTAACAGCTTAAAATTGTAGTAATTGGTCTCTTACTGAATGTCACCGATATCAAAATAAGGCCTCACAAGGACATCAGGGGAGAAGAAAAAAAAAAAAAAAAAGGAAAGAAACAGTAAAGCAATTAACTTGACTTTCTTCTCATTAAGTTCTCATAATTACATTTTCAGGATTAAGTGCATTTATGTGAGAGTCCTGCCATTTTATTTGGATAGTAAAAGTGACTTTGTTCCATCTGAAAAACATTGGACTATTCATATAGAACATTAAATTCAAATAAAAGTTTCCATGAAAATGATTAAGGAAAACACAATCCACAAATCTGTATATTTTAATGATTCATAAACATTTTATATTTTTTAATATATTAAATTGCACATACATTTACAAAACAAATAAGAATAAAAAAGTCTGGTGATTTTTTTTTTCCCCTGTTGGACAGTCTGGAATTGTGAGAGTAGTTGATGTAAGTAAAGCTGTTCAGTCATGTGATTAATTTTAAAGAATCATTTGATATTTGTGTGTGTGTTTGTAAATGAAAGTAAAATCAATTAGTTGAGCACTTAACATCCAACACGATTCTATCTTAGGTTTTATTGGAAAGTATTACCATGGGGGGTCTGAAAGTACACTCTCTGAGTTTTGAAACCAGTAGAATGTAAATGAGCCTGACTGAAAACCTAGAAATAACGCATCAGGGAAATGCCACGTTCATTTCTACTGAAGCTACTATTTGAGAACTTGCATTAAAGCTGAGAAAATGTGCTCTCCAGCAGAGAATTCCAGAATATGACTCTCTTGCTTACAGAGCCAACTTTTACGTTCATAGCAAGGAGCAGACACAACATGGGAGGCAGGAAATGGGCCAGAATTCCTCTTATGGTACAGCGTCCCACAGATGGGAGACAAAGACAGGGCTAGGGGGAAAGACCTCACACCCTTGCAAACATATGCCTTTAAACTGAATACCTTTAAAAATGAGGATGTCCAAAACATGTGTAAAGTTGACGGAAACAGGGTTTAAAGTCAGTCAGTAGGTTAACATACTTCATGAAATTGAGAACTTCATGCAAGAAGAGTTTTGGAACTCACATTCTAAAATGAGGAACACTGAAACAGTAGTTTTAGTGGTTTTCCTGCCTCTAGTTTTCCAAGCTCCACAATCCACCATCAAGAAGAGTCACAGTTATAGTTCTAAAATATTCTGTCCCCATTTCAGCTACACAGCTCACCATCCTCCTTAAGGTAAAATCCAAATTCTCCATAAAAGTCTCCATAATTTGGTGATTCATCCATTTCTGTGAACTCCTTCTTATACTTCTTTCTATGCATTTTAAACTCTACCCATACATGAGTTCTTTCTTTTTTTTTATTATTTTACAATGTTTATTTAGAGAGAGAGAGAGAGAGAGAGAGAGAACGTGTGCGAGTGAGCAGGGGAGAAGCAGAGAGAGAGGGAGAGAGAGAGAATCCTAAGCAGGCTCCATGCTGTTAGCACAGAGCCTGACATGGGGCTTGAGCCCACAGACCACGAGATCATGATCTGAGCTGAAATCAAGAGTCAGATGCTCAACTGACCAAGCCAACCAGACACTCCAGAAGTTCTTCATTTTTAAAAATGGATCATGCCCTTTATAACTTTCAAGCCTTTGAGTATGCTAATCCTTGGGAGACAGAATGATGTTCTGTGGCTTCTTTATTTAGCTACACTCTATTTATCCTTCTTTCCAAGCTTAGACATCAATTTTGTTTTGAAATAAGATATAAGCAAAAGGAAGAAAGGAAAAGAAGTGCTAGTCCTTGCCCCAGTTTTGTTTATTCTGCCCTCATCTACTTCTCTGACACTTTATATTCCCACTACTAGCTTGCACGACATTCTGTACTGTAATGCTCATTTATTTGTATCTTCCCTCTAAAGTTTTATGACAGCAAGATGCATGTCTTTTTGGTTCAAAATTTAACTACACAGTATCCAAAAGTGTGTGAAATATAGCAGGATTAAATAAATAAGTTTGAAATGAGTCAGAAACTGAGGAAATACTTACAAAAATAAATGAGGGAGGAAACATTTAGAAATTATTGCAGCAGAAAGTTGATTTCAAAATTTAACTACAACAGACTTTTGCAAAAACACTTAATTTTTATATGTGACATTTTAGGACATGGGTGTCCATGAACAAATTAAGTACATGGAAATCTGATGGACTGGTAAAAGCTGGCACCCAGCTGGCATCACACACATCCAGTGAAATGTGGCAGTCTTGTGGGAAGCATATTCATTTTTGTGTTTTCTGAAGAACATCTATGTATCTGGTAAAAATCACTAGACAATGAATTCTTGGCTTGGTTGCATCAACTGTTTGTAATAAAGAGCACTGGGGCCCTTGCAAACAGTTTTTACATGCAACTTTATATAAGACTAAGAAAACATTAGCTGATTACCAAGTACTATTGGAATTTTTAATAGGCATTCAGGGAAATTCCAACGGCAGCTTCTAGGAGTCCAGCCATTTGGGGGATATAATTGTAGATTCTTCAGCTACTGAGGGTGAAGTTGGAAGCAGATTATATAAAGACAGTCATTCAGAGAAGATAAAGGAGAAATTATAATCAGTAGCACCAGGACAATCAGTGGGCCATGGGACTTGAAAGTAGGCAGATGTTATTAAAATGAATATGGGCACAGGATGTGTGACATATAATGGACAGGAGGGAAAAAAAAAGAAAGAAAAGATCTGGTCCTCAAAAGGGATCATCTTGAATATATATATGAACATGTACCTTTAAATCTCATGTAAAGAATAACTGTCACTGGTTAAATGCAACAAGAATCCCCAGTGCATTTTCACATTTTTATACTCCGCTAAAAGGATACAACCTCTCCATCTTTCTTCAATGTTCCTCTACCCCTTTCCCATTTAATGTTACCTTCTCTCACATTCATTTAAACCAGCTTTTAATCCTGTGGACCACAAGCTCTCAGTTGGGGTGATTTTGTCCTTCTGCTAATGGACAATTGGCAGTAACTCAGAAGTTTTTATTTGCCATAGTGGGATGTTGGTGCTTCTGACATGTAGTGGATAAATGTCAGAGGAACTTCTAAACATTCTAGAATTAAAAGACAATGTCATTGTAACAAAAATTTCCCAGCTCCCAATTTCCGTATTTCTGAGGATGATGAAGAGTGACTAGCCTACCAGTGAATTTTTCTGGGGTTTCAACCATATCCCCATGGAATAAATGGCCTTATGTTGAAAATAATTTGATAAAGAAAGAGAATAGTTGGCATTTGAGAACAGTGTTTAATAATAATGCTTCTAAAGCTCCAAATCCATTGAATTGCTTAGTTTATCATGAAAATCTCAATATCCAAAGCTATCAGTAAAGAGAGTTTGAATCAGAGCTTTCACATCTTTTGCCACATATTTATTAGTCCATCAAAATAGTGACTTTCTATCAAAGGTACCAGCTAATAATTTCACTAGATAAAAGGTTTTGCCATACAATGGCATTACGAGAAAAACCCAAACAATGACAGAGAACAAAGAATATAGTAATAGACCAATAAAAGATAGAGGAAAGCATAAATAAGTATAATAAAAAGAGAATTACTTTCATCTATGTGGATCAAAAATCATCTGCCTGGTGCTGATGTTTGCATTACACCAGTTGGAATTTCCAGACAAATTGCCGCATCTTTCACATGTTAAACTAATGCTCCTGACTGAACGAATGCAGTTTACTGCCAGGGCATATGATGTAGAAATACTTAAACTATGGAAATCAGACAGATGGTGTGGCAAATTAATCCACAAGCAGCACGCCATAAGGTCGGTCAGTGACAGTGATGGAAGACTGTGGTCGTTGAGAGGGATAACCACAGGAAATTCAAAGGTGAAAAAGATCATGAAGAAGGAATGGAGAGGTTGCCATTTAGTTTTTATTATAAAGCCACTAGATATGTCAATAAATGTACTTTATTTTTTTTAAAGTGCTGAAAGAGAAGAATTTTACTATTCATAAACAAACGAGTGAAACATGACATAGCTAAAACTTTGGGACTGTAGAGTGTTGTCCTTGCCCCAAGTGCCTCACCAGAGTTTAAAACAGAGGTTCACTGTGGGGATCAAATATAAATCACTATGCTTATTAGAGGTATTGTACAAAATTTAAACTGTCAATTGTAATCTGTGACCACCTTTATCTTTTTTGAAACTCTTAAGAGTTTATTTGTGTGATTAAAAAACCACATTCAAAGACTAAAACATAAAACCACATACATACTAATAAGTGAGGACAATCACTACTAATTGTTTCTGAAGATCGTGTCTATGTCAACCAATGTGATCATGCAATATATGCATCAAAAGAAAGGTTGTCACCTAACTATATATGGAAGAAATGACATACAAAGGCATTTAAACTAAGTATACTAAAATAAATTTCTATGAGATATTTTCTTTTTTATCAGTGAAGTATGAAGTGAGTCCATTTTTCTAGTGTGAGAGGAAAGTTATCAGCTTTGGAAATTAACGAGAATCTTACATGGAGACTGAGAAAAATGGATTTTTTTCTTTAAAGGGAAAGAAATCTGAAATGAGGTAAAACCTATCACATGTTAATTATTTTTCCAGAGCTATGTGTACATTGCATGGTATCTGAAACATAATAAGCATATGCCTAGTGAGAACACCTTATCAGCTTTTGATGCAAACAAGTGCACCCCAGAACTTAGTGACTTAAAACAACAAACACTTAGGGGTTCCTGGGTGGCTCAGTCTGTTGAATGTCTGACTCTTGATTTGAGCTCAGGTCATGATCCCAACATTGTTGGACTGAGACTCTTATTGGACTCCGTGCTGAGCATGGTGCCTGCCTAAGATTCTCTCTTTCTCCCTTTGCCCATCTCCCCTGCTCACTCACACACACTCTCTCTAAAACAACAACAACAACAACAACAACAACAACAAAACCCAAAAAACAACAACAAACACTTATAATTGCTTACTAGGTTGAGGATTTTTTTTTCCTTTGGGCCAGTTTGGCTTGGCCTTGTCAAAGTAATGACCAGGTCATGCAACGTTTGGTAATTGGCTCAATGTCAGCTAAGCAAAGAGATGAGTTGACTATTTATATCGTATTATAATTTAGACTAGTTCTGGTGTGTTTAGGGGGAATTCTCTAAAGGAGCAAAAGAGAACAAGTCCCAAGGTGCAGGTACTGTTCTGCCACTGTTTGCATTACATTTGCTAAGAGCCCATGGCCAACTCCAATTCAAGATAAAAGGGGGGGGGGGTCTCTCTAAAGCAATAATCATGTAAGAACAGATATTTTATCCTAAATTAAGTCTAAGCTACTTCAACTGTGAAGAGCCTACTTTAATACATACTGATGTTGCCTTAAATGAACACATATAATTTCTGATACATATATAATTTCAATACATATATATATTACAGTGAATTTCTTGCATATACTCAGTTCTCCAAACCAAATTTAAAAAAAGATAACAAAACATTTCTTTGTCTTAATTTGCATTGTTTTTGAGCAACACCCATGTAATGTCCATGAAATACTGATCAAATCTACATGTAATGATTCTCTACTTTAGAAATCATTATGTAGTAGGTGAAAACATATGATGTAGCTCACAGAAACAAATTATTACTGATGAATTAAGGGACATAAAAACTTCAAGGTATAATTGAAAAAAATGACAGATTTAAAAAAAAACATAAAATAAATTTTCTGAGTGAAAGGATACCACTGCCAAAGTCAAAATCCAAAGATAGAGCAGGAGGAAATCTAAAATAAATAAATAAATAAATAAATAAATAAATAAATAAATAAACAAACAAAAAATATGGAAAACTATTAACGTACATAACATAGAGAAAACTCTATTAAAAGGCAAAACTTGGGGCGCCTGGGTGGCGCAGTCGGTTAAGCGTCCGACTTCAGCCAGGTCACGATCTCGCAGTCCGTGAGTTCGAGCCCCGCGTCAGGCTCTGGGCTGATGGCTCAGAGCCTGGAGCCTGTTTCTGATTCTGTGTCTCCCTCTCTCTCTGCCCCTCCCCCGTTCATGCTCTGTCTCTCTCTGTCGCAAAAATAAATAAACGTTGAAAAAAAAAATTAAAAAAAAAAAAGGCAAAACTTACAACACACTTAAAACAAAAAAACAAACCAATAATATGGGAGAATTCTGGGCAAAGAACATAAGCTTTCAAAGAAATGAAAATACAAAAGGGAAAAAAAAAAGAAAGGAGGAAGGGAAAGAGAGGGAGGGAGGACAGGAATGAAGGAAGGAAGGGAGAAAAAAGGAAAATTAAATAATAAATATTAAAAGATACTCAACTTCACCTGAATTCATAAAAGACAAATGAAAACAATTCTAAGACAATTTTCCATTCTTTTGTTTGGCAAATAGTGGAAAATAATATTTTAATAAAGTTTAGAGCGGACTATGTTGAGAGAAAATGGGTACTTTCATGTAATTTTGGTGGGATATGAATACAGACTCTACTTGGAGAAAATATGCTGAGAGTATGGCCAAAAATGAAAGATGAATATAAAGTTTGGCTTTTTGCTAAAGTAGCTTGCAATAGGCAAATAGTCTTTCCAAAAAAAAGTAAGGTTGCAAAGCTATATAAAAGCATGCAACAACAAAAATCTATATGAAGTCATCAGAGAATTGTCAAAACAATGGGTTTAGATAGACCAAGATTACAGAAAGGGATAATCATGGTGCATTTTGGCTAAAGATTGTTTTCTGATTCTGGCTTCACTCAACAAGTTGAGGATCTGGGTCTACCCCTGAAAGAGGGCTACTTCAGGGACACAGGAAAACCAGCTGAAATTTTGGCTAATTATGATGGGAAAAGAAAAAACTTCTTCTTCTTCTTTTTTTTTTTTTTGAGAGCATAGGTGGTCAAGATCTAGGGAAAAGAAGATTAACTGAGCCTGACACAAGGCAATTCTCCCCTCAAGGCATTGACTAAAATCTGCAGCTGTTTAGGAAAGGCGATATAATGTAAAAGTGAAAGCATGTGAAAAAGTGGAATACAGATTTTGAGAGTCTGGCCAAACTAGGAAGATAAGAGATTAGTGTTCAGGAGGAGCCATAAGGAGAGGCTATAATGAATAAACTAGATTCTTGGTTGGAAGCCATGGAAGCTTATCCTCTAAGAACTGATAAAAACAAACAAACAAACAGAGTGACCCTTACCAACTCTGCTACCCATTCTCAACTGGGCTTTGTCTCTTTGATTTAAAGTAATCAGTCACCTTTCCTTCTCTATAGCAAAGGGGATGGGCTTTTGCTGGAAGATTGTCCTTTTGTCTGGAATCTCTACAAAGATTTCTTAAAAAAATAAAAAAATAAAAAAGACTACAGAGAATCCAGATATAGACAGAACAAAATGAACACTGATCTCCCATAGCCACAGGGTTGAGATTTCTGAAAACTAAACCCCAAATTCTATCTTTCAGATGACTGGATTATAAAGAAAAACTAAAATCACAGTTTCATAAGTATCATATGGTGAAGTTAAGTCACTGCTTGTAAAACTACTTGTCTAGACAGAGAGATGCAGGCAGATTCTGATGAAACAGTAGACCTTGAACCCAAAATGTTTAGTAAGCCTTTCTTACAAATGAAAGCAGGGCTCAAATTTCTCCCTTGTCTAAGGAGGACAGCCTCTCCTTATTTAAATCCCTAAAGTAACATCTCTTGATATAGGTGCCCTGCACTACAATGTTGATTTCCCTAAGGACCCACTCATATGCAGCTAGCACCTTCTAAGTCTATAACCACATTTAAGTTTGATCCAGGAGGAGATATCAAAAACACCAAAATATATGCAAGATTCTGCCAAATAATATATGCAGGAACCTCAGAGAATATATACTTAATGGACTTTTAGAGTTTTGTACCATTTTGGAAGGAATGAAATTTTGGATGGAGTTAAATTTATTATTGAAACTATGGTAACACGACAGTCCAGAGTTAGTGTGTTACTTTGAAGTAGCTGGAAGTGACTCCGACAGTTGATACTCTGAAGACTGGACACCAATGGTAGAATACAGTGAATTAAGTTGAGATGTCAAAATTTCCTTAGTATTTTGTAGGAAAAACAAGTAATAATAATTAAAAGGTTTGGGGAGATGGAAATGCTGGAATGGATTTATTATGGATTCTCCGCTAACCTACCTCCTCATTATATACTATACAAAGGCCAGGAGGATACCTTTTTCACAGACATTTCTAGAAATATACAAATCAGGCAGTAACAACACCTTTAAAGGTCCTATTGCGTCTATAATCTGTAGCCTAGGAGTCACAACAGAAAATGCCTCCACTGAAATGGGCTCCCTGACATTAATGGGGATGATGAGATACCAGAATGGTAGAGGCCACATATTATCCTCTAAAAAGAAAGAATATGAACAAAGTTACCATAATGGGCCATTATCAGAATTGTTTGACCAATAAAAATCCTTGGTTATGAGAATTTTCTAAGTCTGAAAAAATGGGCAGTTTACTAAAGTCTTAATTTATATAAGTGAAAATATCTGCTGGGCTGTTGAACTTGAATCATGGCAATAGAAAATCATGATCCCTCACAAAATTCCCAGATTTAACAAATTCAAAGATCCAGGGCCCTGTGAATGCAGGAGAAAATAGGTTGTCTTGAGGAAGAAATCTGTTATACCATTGCTCATTCTATGGTTATTTTCCAAGTTCCAGAATATACTGTGGAAGTCAACATATTTAGCACCTGAATATTCCCCATGTTGGTTTAGTAACCAATTTAGCAAGGTAGCAATAACACATTCTGGAGGAATTTTAGAGCTTTGTGTCCTTTAAACATAAAAGTTACAAATGTCGGGGCTGTGGGGTGGGGGGCAACCTGGTGGCTCAGTTGGTTAAGTGTCTGACTTTTGGTTTGGGCTCAGGTCATGATCTCATGGTTTGTGAGTTTGAGCCCTGCATCGGCCTCTGTACTGACAATGCAGAGCCTGCTTGGGATTACCTCTTTCTCCCTCTCTCTGCCCCTCCTCCACTCACACTGTCTCTGTGTCTCTCAAAATAAATAAATCAACTTAAGAAAAAGTTACAAAAGTAGTGACTTTTATTATATCTTTCTTTAATACCTCTAAATGGCCTATACAAAAGACAGACACTTTGGAAACCCATAGTGGATTATCATGAACTTAATCAGATGTTAATTCTTACATCTGCTATTCCAGAAGTGGGTTCTCTGCCAACCTCATCTGGTATTAACCAAAGTCTCATGAGTGGCTTAGTTCTACATCTTTGTAAAAACCACCAGATTCAGATTTCTCTCACCTGTCCATGAGACTACTTGCTGCCTTACTGTAGGACTATACCAACTTTCCAGCCTTTTGTCATAATGTGGTCTACAGGAACATTGTCCATTTTTCATTCCATAGGACAAAGTGTTTGTCTTCTGTGTTGATGATATCATATGGGTTAGGCACTGGTGGAACACATGTGTACCAAAGTGTAGAAATAAAATTTTACATAATTAAGGAACTTGCCATTTCACTGAAATGCCAAGGGTCTAATGAAAGGACAAATCGATGCATGTGGCATCCCCTACCACTACCAAGAGAAACACGGGTACTACTGGGCATCTTTGGGTTTCAAAGTTAACATGTATTTCAGTTGCATGCTCCTTAAACACATTTACTGAATTACCCGCAAAGGGCCAAGAGGAAAAGGAGACTTTTCAACAGATTCAGGTTACTCCAAAAGCTGCTTTGTCACTTCAGCCATATGACTCTGTCAGTCACATGGTACGTAAAGTGTCTGTGACAGTAGAAATGTTGGGAAGGGGAACTCGGTAGGCCCATATGGGACCTAATAGAGAATTTCAGTCCTTTAAAAGTGAATGGATACAGCACTATAGTCCCACTCAGGCATAGTCCTGAAAGGCGGTAGTGAAGAGAAAAACTCCAAGTGGCAGAACTTTAAGCAGAGTACATGATTGTTCACTTCACCTTAAAGGGAAATGGCTACAGATACTGATATACACTGATTAATAAATAGTGTCTAGCAGTTGGTCTGGAGATTAAAAAATTTGAAAGAATAAAGTTGAAAAGTGTCAATGGCATAAAGTGTGAGGATATTTATTCTAATGTGAATGTATTCACCAACAATATCTTCAGTACAACGGACTGTCAAAAATCATGTGGCAAAAATGACTGATTCTGCTGATATCAGTGAGCCTCTTTCCTTAGCCACCCTTGCCTTTAAATAATGGACTCACTGTGACAAATATGGAAATTATCATGGGCAAAGAAAGTTACATGGCCTATTGCCATCAACTACAGTTGATCAGACCACAGTCTTCAGCAGGTAATAACCACAATTTATCGTCACCAGATAATAACACTGATACAGCATCACTTCCCAGGAGACCATGCAGCCACCTGGTTGAACGGGAACTGTTTGCACTTCCTGGAATAGGAACATATCTAGATAAAAACTCATGTTCAGTATTACTAATGCATCTGCCCAAACTATCATCTGGAGAGTTAACAAAATGCCTTACCTTTGTCATGCTATTCCAGACACCAACGCTTATCTCCAGGAAATACATTTTACAGAAATTCAAAAACAATATTCTCAGGCTCAAAATGTCCATAGATCTGGGGCGCCTGGGTGGCGCAGTCGGTTAAGCGTCCGACTTCAGCCAGGTCACGATCTCGCGGTCCGTGAGTTCGAGCCCCGCGTCGGGCTCTGGGCTGATGGCTCAGAGCCTGGAGCCTGTTTCCGATTCTGTGTCTCCCTCTCTCTCTGCCCCTCCCCAATTCATGCTCTGTCTCTCTCTGTCCCAAAAAAAAAAAAAAAAAAAAAAAAAAAAGTTGAAAAAAAAATGTCCATAGATCTTAGTATTTTCCCCATTACTCTGAAGCAGCTGTCTTGATGGAAGGATTCAATGGCCTTTGGAAGACTGTCAGAGCAGCAAATGAATGACCACACCTCGAGGTACTGCAGTAGTGTTCTGCCAGGTAGTGTTTATGCTCTGAATCAGTAACTGATATATAGTACCTTTGTAAAAAAAATGTCCATTTATTTATTTTGAGACACACACGCACACACACGCACACACACACACACACACACACACACACACAGATAGCGTGTGCATGTGAATGGGAGGGGAGCAGAGAGAGAGAGAGAATCCCAAGCAGGCTCTGCACTGTCAGCACAGAGCCCAATGAAGGGCTCGGTCCCACAACTGTGAAATCATGACCTGAACTGAAATTAAGAGTCAGGCAACTTAACTGACTGAGCCACCCAGAAACTCTGATATTTGGTATCTTTTAAACCATAGCCATGATACATAGTCACAGGAAAGAAAACAAGGAAACCATATGCTTTGTTCATTACCTATTATAATCTAAGAAAGAAATACTTCTAACAAGTAAAACCCATGGCCCATCTGATTGGAAGCAGAAGCTGCACAAAGAAAAGAATTACTGTGCTGTGCTGATTAATCCTATCTGTAATGAGAAAATTAGGTTGTTACTCCACAAGGAGAAAGAAGAAGCCCAGGATGTGACTGGAACCATGAGATTTTTTCCGTGAATACTCCAAGTATCCTAAGTCTTATGGTTATAATTAGTTGAAAACCACAGTAACCAAATATAACGGAGACAACTAATAGTGTAAACACTTCAATAAAGACATATGAGTTGCCCTAAGAAGTGAGATACCATAATCAGAATACAGATATACAACGGATTTTGGAATAAGAAACTTGTAATTGTCCTCTGCCACCACTTTATTAATTGCTATGTTATTTATGTATTTTCTTTTTGCTTTGATATTATTTGTATATATCGAATAATTATTTTTTCTTCTCTTAACTCTAGTATGTGTTATTAGAGGTTAAATCTCAAACTCATATTTAAATTAAAGAACATCAGAGGGGAAGTGTAACTTCACTGGAAAGAGAATAAACATCACCCAGAAATTCTATAGGACTTTGCGTCTACCCCTTTTGGGGAGAGTGTTGGCATGTCTTTAGTTTTATGTGACAGAGTTCCATTCAGTTAAACTGAAAATTTGCTTAATTAGTGTCTTCATTCAGAAATTGCATATATTTATAAGGGGCATGTGTGAATGCTGCATTGACAAAGAGATGCATTATAATAAATTATTTGCTTCAAGGTAGCATCATCACTTTTGCTAATATTTCAGAAGTCCCTTCCCAATATGTGTCTTGGTTAGTTTCCTCACCAGAGGTAACTGCCTAAAGTTTGAAGGCACTCACGAAGTTGAGTTATTATTCTAAACTGTTTGTAGCTGTCAGATGTCATGGTCAGAAGTGGTGATTGACACGTTAACTTCTAAAGATACAGAAACTTCTACAAACGTTGGCAGCTATTTAGACCTAGCTATTACCTCCATTGTAATTGTTGTAGTAGAGTCTCAGATTTCCCCAACTGGCTGGTTTTCTCATCTCTGGAGTGCTTAAGATCAAAATCATAGTAAGAGGTTTCTGATCTTTTGGCCACAGCCATCTAGACATTCTCTCACCCAACTCTACATACATCGGTGTTACCTCTAGGTCCTATATAAAATCCTTATTTTCGTAATGCTTGCTGTGGCTCTTATGTTCCTACTGAATCGAAAGAGATATAATAATTAAGTAGCTAAATAAACAAAAGAAGAACATATGTGAATGAGTGAAGTGAATATGTTATGAATCAATGATTAAGATTGACTCAAGTAGGACCTGACTGGGGTTCGGAGAAGAAAAATAAATAAATCAGCCAGATATGGCTATAAGTCATCTGCAAATGATTCCCTTAATTGAGTTAACGATATTTACACAAAAACGATAAGAGATAAAAATCTCGGAGGAGACACATTAGACACAGTCTTTTACCTTTTTTAAAATTAGAAGCAAGACAAGAATAACCACTGTCCTTACTTCTATTTGCCATTGTACTTGCATTGTTTCTCATTGCAATACAACAAAAATAATATCAAAAATTATATAGGTATAAATTATGGTGAGTTGTTAGATTTAGATAACAGAAAGATGGGAAGATAGTCTTAGAATTGTATACCAAGGGAATAAGAAACACATGTATAAACACATTTAAAATGGATGAAGGGGTGTTGTATTTTTGAGGAGAGAGGCTTGGAGAAGTTCTTTGGGATAATACAAAGGTAAAAAAAAAAGAAACAATCAAAATGTAGTTAGGCCTCAGATGTACCATGGTCTTAAATAAAGAGATGGCAATCACTGGGTTTCCTTTATTTATTTATTTATTTTTCTTTCCTCCAGTTCTATTCAACTGTTTGGATGCACATGTGGAGACATACATGAATTTCATAGGTTTTTGGGTAGGCAGGGCAAGGTTGGTGAAGAAGGGGGTAAAGTGATGAACACTGGATTCTAAATTAGGTTCCTAGAATCCAGGAACACTGGATTCTAAATTAGAAGAGTGAGAAAACACACTACAGGGGGACAAACACACTACGGGGGGACAAACGGAGAGTAGTGGAATCACAATATGAGACTGGTGTATTTGAGGAAGTAAGCCCTAAAGACAGAGAGTAGTAAAGAGTAAGATAATGAAAAATTTAGAGTCTGGAAATGGCATAGTTGTTGGTAATGGAAATATTCGGAGCATGTATTGTGGGCATAGTCACTAGGGTGAAAATGAAAATCAGATTAGTGGAGGCAAAAATATTAATAAAAACTGAGAGAAAGTGGGTGATTTATATGGATAGTGAACTCCACAAGAATAAGGACAAAAGTAGTGATTGAGGTAAAGACAGGGACACATGTATTAAAATCTTCAGTGATTGAAGGAGAGTGACTGGGGGAGTTCAGTTGACTCAATAATTTTATGTCACAGGATTCAAATAACTCATTATTCATTTATTTGTGGAGTGGGGGGGTAGTGGCAATAATTTGGATATGAAAATGAGAATCAACTAGGACAAATTCCTTAACCCCTATCCTACAGCATATGGGGTATAGAAGGAAAAAACAACAACAAAGCTTACCAGAAACAAATTATTTTGCAATGTATCATATAAACTCTAACTAGAATCAAATCTGTAACAAGTGGACTCTTTACATCCTATATGAAAAACTCTGCAGTGTCAGTGTCACATTTATTTCGAAAGTAAAAAGTACATATTTATAATTCCTAACCAAAAACACTTAACAAAATTTTATACTCTGCCTTTTTAGTATGTCAATGGCTAGCAATATCCAAAAGTTTCATTGCTTAAATTTTAATATTTCTGTCTCCTGAAAGATTTAATTCAGAATTTTTAAATGTAAATTTCTTTATCTTAGATATGTTGTAAATAAAGGTTAATTTATATTATCATTAAGAAACTTTGATCATATGGAATTCTCTAATATTAGAGAATTATTTTCAATTTTTTCTTAAAAAGTTGCTTTATACCACTCTTTGTTTTGCTTTACATCTTACTTCTACAAATATAAAATTAAATGGAGACAATGTGTTTAAAGAAGGTGTTTTAGAAGAAAATTATAGGCCTTGAATACTTTCCAAATTGTGTCTCATGAACAAATAAAAATTGAGGCTGAGAATTTACACAATTCAGGAAAGCAAATACTTTTCAGTCCATTTCTTTTAACATGATAGAAGTATAAACTGTGTGTGTGTGTGTGTGTGTGTGTGTGTGTGTGTGTATGTTTAATGGATGGATGTCATGGGGCTTATAGAATCCCCATGTAACTATTTTCCTCCAGAATTATTCTGAAATTCATTTGGGAGCATTTTGTGTTGAGGGTGAGGATAGGAAAAAAGGAACATAAACATTACAACCTATGTTCCCCACTGGAGTCAAAACTTAGTAGTAAATGTCGGTTTAGCAAATCAGTTTTGTGGTCTTACCAGAATAAGTACCAATTTTTAGCAGGAAATACATAAAAGCTTTGCCTAACACAGAAATGCCTGAAAATGACTATTCTGGATACACTGACTTTGTTAGCATTCTCTAAATGCTCCTGGTAAGCTGTACCAAATAACACCATTAAAGAAAAATAACAACAACAACTAATTAGGGCAATGCTGATAAATCAGACCCTTGGGTTGAAAGAAATTAGAGGTTGTTTACATCATTGCTGAAAAAGAGACACTCATAGAACTATTCTTCTTAAATGTTAGTTTGATAGCAATGTGTACTTCATAAAACAAATGCTTAGTATCTTCTGATAAGTAACTCACTCATAAACACACACATTTTGCTTGCCTAATTGTCACACAGCTATCTGTCCCACTTGAAAGATGATATGAATGAATATTCAAGACTTAATGAAAGCTACATTCCCCAATGTTAACTAAATTAGCTTTAACCTTGACTTCACAAAGTCTGTATAACTTTATGACAAGGATATTCTTGCATATAAAAAGATGCCATTCCCTGTCTTTCATCATACTTCAAATTACTTAGCACCTTAAAGATGGCCTTGAGAGGCTTATATAAATGGAAGAATAAATACAAAGGTACATCCATAATTACTCTCCTGTCTCACAAACTGACTTCCAAATCTACTATGATAAAGCCTTCAGGTTTTAGAAAATGTGCTGAGTCATGTTCCAAGATTCAAAAGATTTTGGATTTGACTATTGTTTTTCTGTGTGGCAATATGTTTGGAACTCCGGGGGATAAATCATATAGCATAAAAATGATAATGCAAGCAGAAGACAACAAGAAAGAAGGCTGGGAATTCAAAATCAAGTCAGAATCACATCTTAAAATCCTGCAAGTAGCAATAAATAGAAAATGAAAGACGTGCTGTTTGATATTTGAGGAGCAAATCATCTTTCCACTTTAAAATTAGAAATGTAAAAGTATTAGGTGTTTTAAAAATAATTGTGTGCTGTATTCTTAAGAATTTACGTCTAGGGGCGCCTGGGTGGCGCAGTCGGTTAAGCGTCCGACTTCAGCCAGGTCACGATCTCGCGGTCCGTGAGTTCGAGCCCCGCGTCGGGCTCTGAGCTGATGGCTCGGAGCCTGGAGCCTGTTTCCGATTCTGTGTCTCCCTCTCTCTCTGCCCCTCGCCCGTTCATGCTCTGTCTCTCTCTGTCCCAAAAATAAATAAACGTTGAAAAAAAAAATTAAAAAAAAAAAAAAAGAATTTACGTCTAGATGGTTAGCTTCTTTTGGGGTTGGAGATGAGAAGAATGTCAATTTAAAATCCTGTCACATGAAACTCTGAACAATATTAATGCTACCCCTTGATTTTGTAACGTGTTCTTTGTGTTCAAAGATGCAACCTTTGAGGTGGCTCGATGAAGAAGTGGGAGTGGGTGAGAGTATGGATAATATAGTTCAACAAAGTAGATTAAGTAGGTGTGGGGTGAGGGAGTGATTATTGTTCTGACACTTGGTGATCTAATCGGTGGCATAATTAACTTCAAGGAACCTCTAGCAGAGTGGGAAAATGCCATAGACAACTTCTATTCCAGAGTTCTGTATACGCTCTTTTCTTTCTTTCTTTCTTTCTTTCTTTCTTTCTTTCTTTCTTTCTTTCACTTGCCCCTTTTCCTGGCTATTCTGACACAAATGTCTATGTTTCTGCCTAATGTCCAGGGAAGACTACTTGATACTTGAAAGAATTCATTTCATCAAGTACCAAAAAGCCAAGTCTTCTGAGATTCAGAATGGTCCACAAAAATAAACTTTGCAAGTTACTGAAAATTACTGTGGGATGTCCATTTTTTAAAGAGAGAGAGATGTTAAAACCTCTCTGTTTTGTTATAAACAAACCAAAAAAAAAAGGATTTTTATTGAAATTAATAATATTATGTTAGGTTACAGTAATTCCTCAAAGTAGTGATTAATTTTACTTGATACTGTTTTTACTGAGAAGTTAAATATTTTTTTAAGAATCACTTGTAATAAATCACAAGCTGCAGAAATTAAGTTAACCAGTATCTCCTGATCTTCAGTGATTTTTCCACTAAATGAATAATTCATAACTAAGCAGTTAAAATGATTCCTGAATTAATTCTGTGCTACATGTGACACAGTCATAAACAAATTTATTAATGTGTTTTGCTCCTCCATGTTTTGCTCTTTAAACTAGGACTTGGAAGACTAGTGAAAAAGTACTAGATCTTCTTCTTCTAGTTCTTCTCCTAAGACTTGAAGACATATGGAGTGAATAAATGCTAACGGGCTTCTAAAAAGGGACTGTCCCCCAAGCTACATCTACTTTCCCCATACCCCTTTCATCCTGATTCAAGCTTAGAGGAAGGTAATGACAGAAACTAGTATTTTTAAAATCCAAAGGCAGGGGATATTTGCTGCCTCTCTCAAGTAAAGCCCAGAGAAGGAAGCAAGTACCCCATAGTGGGAATGGCTCCATGGTCCTGGTTAGATCTCATTGAGGTTCCCCTATGACTCTAGCAAGATGTGGAGATAATAACATAATTTCTATGTTCCAAAAGACAGCATGAGAGTGATAAAGGGTTATCACAATACTAGGAATACCAGGCACCAACAGAGAGTAGAAAAGATCCCAGCGACCTAGGAAAACATAAGAAATACTGAACACTGAGCTGCATCCTAGAGGCACTCGGTCATGTGCAAGCCTTGACTTACTCATAACAAAAACAGAACATCTCAGCAGATTATCAATGGACAATAAATTCTGTCACCTAATTATCACAAAAACATTAGCATGATTTATGGAATACAGAACTATAATTCAAACTTAGAATTCTCTAACTTCATATGATGATATCTTAATAATTCTACTATTTGAACTCCAACTCATTTCTATGTTGGTTGGTTGAGTAGAAGAATGAATAAAATTGAATGAATTTTTCTATAGAGCAAATTAAAGATTCTAATTAATTTCAACTCAGTTTGTAAGTGATTTGACAGAAATTTGATTTTGGAGGTAATACAATAGTTTAGTTCTTATTTGAATTCCTATCAGGTAGATGTTTTTCAGCTTTGTTAGGAGGGTTGCATTTCTTCTGACCCAGTTCTCTTCTGAGGAAATTACGGCCACATTGTATCACCTATGACTCCATCAAAATTCCCACTTATGTTATAGTTGGTAATGCATATCTCCAATTAGCTTCCAGTATCCACATAGAACTATCCTTAAAATCTTTCTATAAAATATCAAAGCTCAACTTTGTATATGCAAGTCAATTTAATCAAGGTTATATGTTTGTAGTTATATTAAAGAAAAATTACTTGTGTTTTAGAATTATAAGAGACAAGTAACACAGGATTATTTATAACAAAGCCAGAAGCAATTGTCTTCCTGGAATGTTTTTATCGGAGGGAGGCAAGCTGTTTTTCCTCTGAGGAAACCCATAATCATGCAATAAACACAGTGCTACTTGACTAATGATTTAAGTGCATTTGAAAATAATGCACTTACTCTTAGAGATCTTCTTACGTTCTTAATTTTTTAAAGATATTACCTTGAAAAGTTTACATTTAAATAAATATTCTTATCTTTATAAACTTTCATCTTAGGTCTGTTTCTAATATGCTCTTGCATTGCCCCAGGGCAAGGTATCCACTCTGTTCTAATGCAACATTGTATCATCAAAACATTACTTCTATTATACAGAATGTGAAGCGAGGCTTTAGAATTTTCCTTTTCAAAAATAAACTTTGCTCACTGACAATATGTTATCTCATAAATTTAAAAGTGCATTCATTGGGGCACCTGGGTTGCTCAATCAGTTAAGTGTCTAGCTCTTGATTTTCACTCAGGTCATGATCTCGTGGTTCATGAGATTGAGCCCCACGTCTGGCTCTGCACTGATGGCATGGGGCCTGTTTGGATTCTCTCTTTCCCCCTTTTTCGGCCCTCCCCTGCTCATGCTCTGTCTCTCTCTCTCTCTCTCTCAAAATAAACAAACAAAAAATTTAAAACAATTATTTTAAAAGTGTGCTCATTATATTTTAAAATAATTATAAATTTATATCAATTATAGTTTAATTTTTTTAAGTTATATTTTAGTTTTGAGAGAAAGAACATGAACAGGGAAGGGGAAGAGAGAGAAAAAGAGACATATTCCCAAGCAGGCTCCATGCTGCCAGTGCAGAGCCCGATGTGGGGCTTGATCTCACAAAAAATGAGATCATGACCTGAGCTGAAATCAAGAGTCGGAAACCCAACCAGCTGAGCCACCCAGGTGCCCTCTATATCAATTACAGGGTTTTTGTTTTGTTTTGTTTTTTGTTTTTTAACATTTATTTATTTTTGAGACAGAGAGAGAAAGCATGAATGGGGGAGGGTCAGAGAGAGGGAGACACAGAATCTGAAGCAGGCTCCAGGCTCTGAGCTGTCAGCACAGAGCCCAACACGGGGCTCGAACTCACAAACTGCGAGATCATGACCTGAGCCAAAGTCGAATGCTCAACCAACTGAGCCACCCAGGCGCACCTCAATTACAGTTTTAAGACAAAACCATATGCTAATTATTTCCACATGTGCATAGAAAATTCTACGGAACTCAAATGGAAGTCTCATCCATACAATGAACTGCCATAATCTTAGAAAGTATATTTGTTCTTCAAGTACTTCTCTTATATTCTGCACAATGTGTAACCAGTATAGGACTATCAGAAATATTACTTTCACCTCCGTCCACTACACAGTTAAGCATGTACATTTATGGCCAAGAAGAAGATGCAGGAACAAGTTGGTTTTTGTTACAGAGAAAAGCAGAAGAGCCATGCAAGATGCATGACAAGAAGACCTGAGACACGAACTGACAAAGTGTGAAATGTAACAGGGACAAAGATAGGAGTTTTGACATAAATGACAACCCATTTCTCACTTACCTCTGATGCCTCAGGCTTCAAATCAGAGGAAAGATTTTGTAGCATGGAGAATCAGCAGGGGCTACAATCCAGCATGGCTATCATCCAACAGAAGTGATGGGATAAAAAAAATAAATCAAAGATTAAGGGATTAGTATTTAATACCAGCTGATTAAAGACAGAGAAATACCACATGCACTAAGCTTCTTTTTCTATTAAATAACACATAAGTGATTTGTTATTTAATAGTTGTCTTTTTTTTATCATTCAACTTTTGTTTTAATGGGTCTCAAGATTCTGTCTTGACCAAGAATTTTGGTCAAGTTGTTTCTATTAAAAGGTACTGATTTTAAAAACTAATAACTTAAAATGACCACACACACACACACACACACACACACACACACACACACAAATGGTCCACAGAACCTTCTCCTTTCCTTCTGAAGGCTCTATAACATATTGTGATCGTTCACAGTCTTTTACTTTAAACTTAAATGGCTAATTGACACAAACAGTTCTGAGACCTTTCTCCCTCCATTGATTAAGCCTGGGGTAGCAGATATTGGAGACAACATTCATCTAACCTTCTGAGCTCTCTAGGCAGGCTTGGTGCCCTTGCCAGCTCCAGCTGCCTTGTTGTCCACTGCTTTGATGACACCCACAGTGACTATCTCATGTCACAAACAGTAAAACAGCCCAGAGGAGACAGGTAGAGAAGCTCTCAACATGCATAGGCTTGCCAGGAACCATATCAAAGATGGCATCATCACCAGATTTCAAGAACTTGGGGCCATCTTCCAGTTTATTCCAAAAACGAGGATCAATCTTCTCCTTCAGCTCAGCAAACATGCAAGATTTGTGAGCTGCAGGACAACCCGGCACAGGTGCATATCCAGCACTGATTTGGCCCGGACAGTTCAGGACAATCACCTGAGCCATGAAGCCAGCCGCTTCATTGGTGGGTCATTTTTGCTGTCACCAGCTATAATGCCACAATAAACATCTTCGACAGATACATTCTTGACACTGAAGCACACACTGTCCCCAAAAGAGCCTCACTCAAAGCTCCATGGTTACTTTCAACAGACTTTACTTCAGTTGTAATAAAGGTGGCCACCATTCTAGGTTTAAGAACACCGGTGTCCACTCAGCCCACAGGGACAATATCAATGCAATTTTGCAGATGTCCTGGAGGGGCAGACACAAGGGCTTGTCAGTTGGATGAGTTGGTGACAGAATGCAATTCAAAGCTTCAAGCAGCATGGTTCCACTAGCACTGCCATCCTTACAGGTGACTTTCTATCCCTTGGACCAAAGCATGTTAGCACTTAGCTCCAGCATGTTGTCACCATTCCAACCAGAAACTGGCACAAATACTACTGTGTGACGGTTGTAACCAATTTTCTTAACGTAGCTGCCGACTTCCTTAATGAATTCCTTGTATATTTTCTGGCAGTAGAGTGGCTCACTGCAATCCATTTGGTTAACACCAACAATGAGTTGTTGCACACGGAGTGTGTAAGCCAGAAGGGCATGCTCATGGGTCTGCCCATTCTTGGAGATACTGGCTGAAAATTCACGAACACCAGCAGCAACAATCAGGACAGCACAGCCAGCCTAGAGGTGCCTGTAATCACATTTTGGATAGAAAGTGTCTGTGTCTTGGGGCATCGGTGATGGTCACAAAACACTTGCCGGTCTTGAATTTCCACAGAGAGCTATCAGTGGTGATACTGCATTCAGCTTTCAGTTTATCCAAGACACAGGCAAGCTTGAAGGAGCCCTTTCTTACCTCAGCAGCCTCCTTCTTGAATTTTTGGATAGTTTGTCAAGCCCACCACATTTATAGATCAGATGACCAGTAGTGGTAGACTTGCCCAAGTCTCCATGTCTAATGACAATGATGTTGATATGATTCCTTTCCCTTCCCGTTTTGGTGTAGGTTTACAAGTGGTTTTCATGACACCTGTGTTCTGCCAGCAAACCCACTGTGACAAAGTAAGAGCTGTATTTTATTTCTCACTGAATGCATGTAATGAAATTCTCATATTTGACCCACCCAGGATACTCATATAACAAAAATAGTTACCAGTTCTCATACATTTGGACAGGAAGAAATTTTTCCCTCATAATCAATTTCTATCAAATTAAGAAGATGCATGTGACAAAGTGGCTTTTAACATTCTCCTCAGTTTGACTAAACTCAAGGCTTCTTCCTGACCAAAGGAACTTCCCTTTTTGTAGAGCATTTATTTTGGAAAACTGATAACTGTGAATTATTTCCCTGTCCCTTTGAGATATACGCAAATCTTTTTTTTTAAATCATCTTGCCAGTTTTATGACCCAAGATTGTCAAGTATCTGGAAGCAATTCCTGTAATCACCAAGAAAAATTAGAGCCTGTATCACACATCTCTGTTAAGAAAGCAGGAGACTAGGTTCAGTGGGTGCCAGTTAGCAAGGCTACTCACACAGAAAATCATTTGCAAACTCAGGAAAAATTCAATGTGGTGGACACATTCCATTAGTCAACCTCCTCTATCTGTACTAGCTCACCTTAGTGCTAAAAACAGAGAGAGAGAGAGAGAGAGAGAGAGAGAGAGAGAGAGTGAACACAACCTTGCAACTTTTGTTTCAATGGAACTGAGCCAGACTGAGTTCTGGCCTCTTTCCACTATTGCAATATTCTTGAATAAAGCCTTCCTTGCCAATTTAACTTTGCCCAGTGTAATGTTTGTTTTGACATATGCATCCACATTTTGCATCTTCATAAGAAAACACAGCCATCATCCATTCATCATTCCTTGGTTCAGAACTCACATTTATTCATTAATCTGGTACATGCAAGAGTCTTTCGAGTGTTGGGATAAAAAAATGAAATATCATCGCTCCTTATATTTTAATGGCCAGAAATCTTAAAATTCTATTTGTAAAGTGTATGTTGGAAGTAAAGATTCCTTTGGGAGAAAAAGGCTTTACCCAATCTGGAGCCTCATGATTTACTCAGGAGTTTTTCATTTGTTTATTTTTATTTATTTATCTTGTTTGATTGTTTGATTCTGCTATTTATCTTCCCTGAGCCAGAATCCTGAAAAAGGACCCAGACTCTCTTAACAAAGCTACAAACAGAAATTTCAGAAGGCTGGGTTTTTTTTACAATGATTTTGGTGTCAGGAGAAGAGTTTTATTCACTTCTTTTTGTGGTCGTTGAATTATTTGCTTCATTTATATTCCTTTCAGCTATGAGCATGCAAATGCAAAGCTGAATAGGTGCTTTGTCTTTCTGCTCATCCCTTGTTAGAGAGGGAAATCTACTTTAAACTTTATGTGTAAGTGGCTGATGGAACAGCAGTGTGCTACCCCCAGAGATGTCAGCCACATGACCCTATAGTCCTTCATACTGGTTTGGGAGGAGGCAAAGGGACCATTGTTTTGAATCTGATACAACTATACAATTAGATCCTGTCCACTAGAGCCTAAACTTTACCTCTAGGGTATATACCTAAGCCATTATATTGTACCACCAGTTAGTAAAATAACAACTCAACTCTCTTAGAGAAGGAACAGAAGTACTTTGAAGAATGTGGCAGACATCAGACAGGTATACAAAGTGAGAGTACTTTCCAGGTAGTTTTTTTTTTCCTGAAGATGGTATTATCTAGAATGAATATTTGACTTGGTAAAGTACATTCATTATGACACTAATTCTAGAATAAGAAGCCACTTACCCTTTCCAAAGCCATGAGGAGAAAAATCTGCTACAATCAACCTATTAATGACAGCTATTTAATAATGTTAAGCACTAACTCAAGAACTAAAGATAGATTTTGACAGAACTCTGAAGTAAATCTACTACCCTGTATCCATGTGTTTTTATTTTGAAAGGATGAAGTGAAATCTGCTGAAGAGGCCAGAGAAATGGAGAGAAATTGGAGTCACATGCCCTGATGTGTGACTCAGTAACTGAAAAGTAAAAAGTATAACTTCAGTGGAATCTATGAAACAGATCAAAACTTCTGGAAGAAAGCATGAGAAAGAAGTAAAAGACAAAGTCCATTTACCCAGTTAAGAGTCTAATAAGGTTAAGGATGAGAGAAACCACCTCCTGTGCACATTCTGATTATGTAGAACTTCTGGCTCAGCTCGGAGAGAACCAAAGCACACATGAAAAAAACACTAAATGAAAAATTGCTGAGACCTAGCAGTTTTATCTTGCCAATTAAAAAAAAAAAGTGTTTACTTATCTATTTTGAGAGAGAGAGAAAGAAAGAGAGAGAGTGCACACATGAGCTGGGGGGCACAGAGAGAGGGGAGAGAATCCCAACCAGGCTCTGCACTGTCAGCACAGAGCCTGACACAGGGCTCCATCTCATGACTGACTGTGAGATCATTACCTGAGCCAAAATCAAAAGTCAGATGCTTAACTGACTGAACCATCCAGGAGCCCTGGATTTTTTTTTTTTACATGTAAAGAAGAGAAGCACACTATGAGTATGAAAAGATGTTCATTGTAGAATTATTATTTTTAATAACTAAAAGCTCTAAATTACCTAAATATTCAAAAAGAGAATGACTGGGTAAATAATAGTTTAGTTATAATAAAAGAGAATATTAAGCAGATATTCAAAATCATGTTTAAAAACTTAATGACATAGAAATATCCAACCTAATTTTAGGAGACAAAAGCAGTAGGCAAAATACAATTTATGCTAATCACAAGTATATATAATATTACTTATACGTACATATAGATAAATATTAAAATTTGTGCTAAAAGCGAAATATTATCCTTCCCTAGGTAAGGAGATTATGTATTTTTTTTTCTTCTTACATACCTTTTCTACTTCAAATTCCTTGCACAAAAAAAACACTGTTTTTGCAATCAGAAAACAATCTTCACAAATTAAAAGCTATAAATTTCTGAGACTAAAATTTTGCTCTACATGTAAGGTAACCAGTCAGCTTGCCACAGCTTCACAGGTGTTGTCAAAGGCAAAGGTATTTATTACTCTTGACCCAGCAGCAAGAGCCTCGTATTCACATTGGTCTCCTTGCCCCCAAGTCCCACAGGGGTAGGGCAGAAGATGCGGTTTAGGACCAGGGACCCAGAGTTTATGAAATCTAGATCTCTGGAAGCTTCTAGCAAACCTGTCTCCAAAGGGAGACATTATCTTTATCATGCCCTTCAGGTAACAAATCTGTCCTCTGCACCAAAGGGAGATACTGTCTCTGTCTTTGAAAGCTGTTAGCTATAAAAACATCTTTGAAAAGATAGTTTGGAGCAGAACTATCAATGCCTCTTGATAAAATAATTGTGCAGAAATACAAGAGACACCTCGGAGGTATGTGCCCCACGACAAAACACATTTGCAAACTCAGTATCTACTATTTTTTTTTTATTCTAAACCTCTTTGTAAAGGAAACAGTGTCTCCAAGACCTTATATTTACAATTACTGATACTGCCATCATGCTCCCCTTGCCCTGAGTCTGCTTATCGAGTTCATCATAGGACAGCATTAGAACTCACTTTAAAGACCTACTAAGAACCTATAGCCCTGATTCCCACTTGTGACACTGCATTTCACTGCTAAAAAAACATAGGCTTGTCCTTTGGTTCTTATGCGTAGTTTCCAGTATCTATCACTCCCCAAAGGAATCTGTGGCAGAGGTTATAGAACTCACACTACGAGGGGGAAATCTTCCTACCCACCCTGATGTGTGATGGGGCCACTTTGGGTAAACCAGCTCATTTCAGCCAGTCAGAACCCAAAGATACAAAATACATTTCCAATACCACTAAGATATATTCTGAGATGACTGCTCTTATCCATAAAATAAATGAAAATATGTTGTTAGACAAAATAAATTTTCTGATGCTGGTTCACACAGATACAGCATGCCCGTCTCCAACAAATCAGAATCTCCTATTGGTCAAATGGAGTCCACTGATACCGGAGTCACTAAATCACCATTCTTTCTGGCATTCAGGAAGTTGAAGTCCTCCTGAATTCTTGGACCTGTGTGTCTTTATTTTCTCTTTTTTCGAGAAAGAGATCAAAGTTAAGGTACCAGGAATGACACAGGCGAAAGTCACACCACCTACCCTAACTGTAATTTTGAAAAATCACTCAGACTCTGTGATTTCTCTTTTTCTTACTACCACCATGTCTAACTTTGCCAGTATCCTATTTGAAGAAAAAAAAAAAAAAAGATCTACAAAAGTAGCTAGAATTCCTAGAAAAGTCTAAGCAGAACTTCAATTTCCTCACAAAAAATAAATAAATAAAAACTGTAAATAGGTGAACACATGTTAACTTGAGGGGTGAGTGGGAATCCTTTCACTGTTTCAAGTCATATCATCACACTGTACACTTTAAATATATCGTATAATTCTATTTATCAATTATACCTCAATAAAGCTGGGGCGGGGAGAAAGAAAAGCCTCTCTAGTCTGTCTAGAAAAGTTCATAAATAAAATTAAAATACTAAAATCATACAGCTTCTCTAAAATGTTCATGGCACCTAGTGATTTCTTGAAAAGGCAAGTAACAATTTACTATGATGGTAACTTGTAGGATTTGCAAACACCAATGTCTGAGAACAAAGAAGAGAATTAGTATGGTCTATGCTGATTATGAATTAGCTTTTCTCATGTTTCTGTTCATATCTCCTATTAAATAAATGCTTTGGTTTAAATCCAATTAAAGATTTTATTGGTCCACAAAGCTCTCCTTTTCCCCAATCTATTATACTATCAATGGTTAAATAAATAAATAAAACGCTACACTATGAACAATGGTAGGAATATTGGTGAGTTAAAAAAATGCTATATTTTTCATGCTGACATTTATGAAAAGTCAATAAAAATGTTAGAGAACAGAAGTAGACAATCATGTCCTTTTTTTCTTTCTTTGTCAATAGTGTAAATAGGCCCATATTTTATAAATATTTTTGTGTCCTACTTCATTTCACTTAGCCTGAACATTTTCCAATGTCATTACAAAGCTTTATTGTAACCAATCATTCAGAAGTAATATAACTTATTTAACTGTTCACTTTTGGGCACTAGTTATTTTCTTATGTTTCACACTTACAAAAAATAGCTGCCTATTTTTTCTGTTACCGATATTCTAGATCATAAATTGGAGACATGTTATTTCCTAAGCTAGATTCCAAGAAGCAGATTACTGTATTACTAAAGGATGGGGTCATTTCTAAGGCTCTAGACACCCTACTGCCAAATTGCTATCCAATATGTTGAATCTATTTGCACTTCTTTTGTGCTGCATGGGAATTTTCATCCCACTGGAGTCTTCTCAGAGCTCATCACTAAAATATTAGAAGAAAAATATTTTGTTTTTGTTAATGTTTGTTTGTTTATGTTATTTACATTTATTCATTTTTGAGCAACAGAGAGGGACAGAGCACAAGTGGGGTAGGGGCAGAGAGAGAGAGGGAGACACAGAATCCAAAGCAGGCTCCAGGCTCCAAGTTGTCAACAACGTGGGGCTCGAACTCACAAACTGTGAGATCATGACCTGAGCTAAAGTCAGACAATTAACTGAGTGAGCCACCCCAAATGTTTATTTATTTTTGAGACAGAGAGACAGAGCGTGAGCGGTGAAGGGGCAGACAGAGAGGGAGACACAGAATCTGAAGCAGGCTCCAAGCTCTGAGCTGTCAGCACATTCATTTTGGTTTTAATTTATATTTCTTTACTGAGAATTAAAATTAAACTTTTTTTCTCTCATAAAAATGTACTATTCGTATTCCTTCTTCAGCAACTTCTTAGTCTTTTATGATTGCAAAGGCTTTTTCAATCTCCATTTTACTCTCCTGTTCAGAGTGGTTAAGCTAAAAATCTGTATTTTTCTCTAGTCCCTTAATGTGAATTGGGTTGTACCCATCAGAAAGCATGAGTTCTGATGGAAGTGGAGGTTGATGCCACCTCTCTGCTGTGGTACCAGCAGACTAGTGGCTTCCAGAGCATGTAGATATTGGCAGTGCCCATTTTCCAAATTCTGTTGTCTACTCACCAGCTTCATCAATGTGGAGCACTTGTGACATCAACAGCAAAGTTTCTAGGAGAGCAAAATTGGGATCCTGGCCATTCTCAAGATATATTTTTGGCCCCTTTGTCATAAATTACTTAACCATATATGCATGGGTTTGGTTCTAGGCTCTCTATTCTACTCTGTTGACCTATGTGTCTTTTTTTATGCCAATACCATACTGTTTTAATTACTATAACTTTGTAATATGGTTTGAAATCAGGGACCATGGTACCTCTAGTATTGTTCTTTCTCAAGATTGCTTTGGCTATTTAGGTTGTGTGTGTGTGTGTGTGTGTGTGTGTGTGTTGCTATACAAATTTTAGAATTACTTATCTATTGTTTTGAAAAATGTCACTGTAATTTTGATAGGGACTACACTGAATCTGTAAATCACCTTGGATAGTATGGACGTTTTAAAAATAGTGATCATTCCAATTCATAAGCATAAATATCTTTCCATTTACTTGTGTTTTCAATATCTTTCATTAAAGAAGTTTCAATATATAGGTCTTTTACCATCTTGGTTAAGTTCATTCCTAGGTATTTTAACCTCCTGCATGTAATCATACATGGAATTGGTTTTTGTTTTTGTTTCTGTTTTTTAATATTTATTTATTTATTTAGAGAGACGGAGAGAGAGAGAGAGAGAGAGAGAGAGAGAGAGAGAGAGAGCGAACAGGGTAGGGACAGAAAGAGAAGGAGAGAGAGAGAGATAATCTCAAGTAATAATCTGTGCTGATAGCACACAGCCTGATTTGGCATTCAATCTCACAAACTATGAGCTCATGACCTGAGCCAAAATCAAGAGTCAGATGCTTAATTGACTGGGCCACCCAGGCACCCCCGGAATTGTTTCCTTTATTTCTGTTCCAGATAGTTTGTTATTGGTGTATAGAAATGCAACAGATTTTTGTGGATTGATTCTGTATCCTGAAACTTCATTGAATTTATAAGTTCTAATATTTTTTTTTAATTTTTTTGATGATGTCTTTAGGGTTTTCCAAATATAATATAATGTCATCAACAAGTAGTGACAGTTTTACTTCTTCCTTTTGAATTTGAATTTTTTCAAATTTTTTCTTGTCTAATTGCTCTGGCTAAGACTTCTATTACCATCTTGAATAAGACTTGGTAAGACTGGGCATCCTTGTGGTCCTGACTTTAGATGAAGGCTTTCAGCTTTTTATTGTCAAGAATGAAAGGTTTTCAGTTTTTTACTGTCAAGTATGATGTTTAGCTATGGGCTTCTCATATATGGTCTTTATTATGTTGATGTAAGTTCTCTCTGTACCCACTTCACTGAGAGTTTTTTTATTATAAATGGATGTTCAAGTTTGTCAAATTTTTTTTTCTGCATCTATTGAGATGATCATTTAATTTTTATCTTTCATTTTGTTAATGTGGTATAAGACACTGACTTATAAAGGTTGAACTACCCTTGCATCTTTGGAATAAATCCCACTAGATCATGGTATATGAAATCTTAATGTATTGTTGAATTCATTTTGCTAAAATTTATATCTTCTAATAGAATTATACTATTCACAAATGGTCCCCAACTTATAATGGTTTGTGATTTTTTGATGTTACAATGGTGTGAAATCAATGCACATTCAGTAGAAACTATACTTCAGTATTTGAATTTTGAACTTTTCCCCAGACACCAATATGCAGTGTGATACTCTATCATGATGCAGGGCAGCAGCATCACGAGGGTAAACAAAACTATACTTATTGTTCTGTACCCATACAACCTTCTGTTTTCACTTTCAGTATAGGATTCAATAAATTACATGATACAGTTAAAACTATTTTATAAAATAGCCTTTGTATTAGATCATTTTGCTCAACTGCAGACTAATGTAAGTGTTCTGAGCATGTTTAAGGTGGGTTGGGCTAGGCTATGATTCTTGGTAGGTTGGGTATTTTCAGTTCACAATATTTTCAATTTATGATGGATTTATTGGATGTAATCCCATCATAAGTTGAGGAAGATGTGTATATTGCTCCAATATTTGCTTAATAACCTTTGCCAGCATTCATCTTGTGAAACAATGGGATCATTTAATTGTGCTCTCAGAGAGTGATTTCTCTCTAGTATCACATCACTCCCAAATATTTGTAGTTGACTTTCATTTGTTTTTTTTTTCTTTAATGTTACTATCCATTGCTAAAGATGCAGTGTTTAAATTTTCTAAAAATAGATTTACCAGTCACTTTTTGTTTTGTTTTGTTTTGTTTTCAAGCCCTTCTTTGCAGAACCACAGTGGTCTTCTGAAGTATTCAGAAGCAATCATACATATGACTTAGAAGCACTTCTAAAGGAAGCAGGTGGATAACCACAGGAGCCAAGTTCACCTTGGAAATGGACTCTGAAGAGTTATAACTCTCTATCACAAAGAAAATAACCCCAGGGCATCACCGCTAGCTTCCCCCAAACTATGTGATACACATATAAGATTCAGTGCCACATGGTGAGAATGAACACTTTCAGAAATGTGAGAATTGCTGATAAAAGAGAGTTGATGGCACTGGGGAACGGATATACTTTCAAAGTAGGTAAAAGCAACCAGTGCAAATTATACCTTAGAGGATCTAGAGTTCAAAACCAGTCTTAATCTAAGCTGTGAGTGAAGAGACAGAGAGCAGTTCTGGAGGCTACGTTTTTTCACATATTCATTTATTATATTTGAATTAATAACATCAGAAAATAACTACTTGGGGAAAAAAAAGCATTTCTGTGATTTCTAAAGTCCAGAAAGAAAAAAAAAAAATCCAACATTCTCTCATTTAGAAGACATCTTTTCAGGCTTCAAATAGGATTGAGAATGCATTAGGTACAATTATGTGATTCTTCTTCTAAATCATTCTTTACATTAGGTGTGGAAAAAGTAAGAAATTTGCCAAAGGATCTATGATACTATTCCAGCGAATTCAATGTGCCATAACTTTAGCATATCTTGGAGCTATTTTGACAGCTAATACCAACCCCATCATTAATATTTGCACAGAAATCTAGGACAGTGCTCAGGAACCTTTTTCTGTAAAAGGCCAGTTTATAAATATTTTAAGCTTTGCAGGCCATTTTGTCTCTGTTGCAACCACTCAACTTTGGCATTATAGTGCCAAACCAGCCATGAACAATATGTAAATTAAGTCAGTGCTGTGCTCCCATGAAAGTTTATTTATAAAAGTGGGCTGTGGGGCAGATTTGGCTGGGCCATTTATACATTATCAAATCTTAGTCTAAAACATCTATTTACATTTGAGTTATAAATTGCAGACTGTTCTTAGGATGAAAGAATGTCTGTTTATCTGCATTATTTTTTTTTTCCTTCTTGCATCCCTTGTGATCATTGTACACATTACTCACAGGATGCTTTTGGTGTCATCCCTGATTTATCTGCATTTTCTTGCTTTCGGAACATTGATCCTACCAGGAGTTCCTCACATATCTTTACCTGGAAATCTCATTCATACTTTTTTTTATAGTTTATTTATTTTTGAGAGAGAGAGAGTGTGAGCAGGGGAGAGGCAGAGAGAGAAGAAGAGAGGGAATCCTAAGCAGGCTCTGGTGTGGAGCCCAATGCAGGGCTCTATATCGTGACTGTCAGATCATGACCTGAGCCAAAATCAAGAGTCAGTCAATGGACTGACCTACCAAGGTGCCCCTCCTTCAGACATTAAACTAACTCTAAACATGCCTCCATCTTCCCTCAGCTGTGTCATTCTTCCTCTTACCTGTTAAAACCATGTATCTGCAGACTCCTTAGGAAACCCTCAGTTTCTCCTCTATTTTCTCATTGTTTATAAACATGCATTTAGATGAGTGGATTTCAGATTTTTCCCCCTTAAATTAACCAACACAGTGCTTTGCACGGAACGATACACAGTTATTCAGTGGCTAAATGCCTCAACAAGCATTTATATTAGAAGGGAAAGGAAAAGGATTTAAGGTAAATGTCATGGAATCAATTTGGCTAGAATGTTTCAAGTAAACCACAAGTCAATTAATTTTTATTTCCATGTTAATTAAACAACATAGCCTCTCCATATTGGAAAATTCCAAAATTGGCTGAGACTCTTGGGCACCTGATACAATATGTTTGAACAAGAAATTTTTGTCATTTAATGAAACTGACCCATTAGTTTTATTAAATCATTTAATTTCTCTAAGGAATTCCATATAAAATACTGTGTAAACATATAAACAGCATTTTTAATTTTTTTTTTTTTTTTTAAGAGACAGAGAGACCGAATGTCAGCAGGGAGGGGCAGAGAGAGAGGGAGACACAGAATTCAAAGCAGGCTTCAGGCTCCAAGCTGTCAGCACAGAGCCCTGCATGGGGCTCAAGAACTGTTGAGATCATGACCTGAGCCAAAGTCAGAGGCTCAACTGACTGAGCCACTCAAGCGCCCCTATAAACAGCATTTTAAATAAACGTGGGTGATTATCTTCTAATGACATCTAAGTTACTAAATTGGTATTCCATTAGCATTTCAATATTATCATAGATAGTTGTATTGTTTTTTGGCGATATGAAACTAGACCATAGAAAAATTCAAATTATTAAATAAATACCAGTATATTCTTTGCAATGTCATATATTTATCCACCAACAAACTCATCAGTTGTTTTCAATTTTAAACTCAAAAGAGACTCAATTAAAGAAAATTAAATTAAAAGAACATCATGAAACTCAAGGACTTTCAGTCCTTTGATGGAAAAAGCTAATTCCCATAGTTCTCTTGCTTTCAGGAATTCTGTCATATATCTTTTCTTTTCTCCATTTTTTTTTCTTTTCCTAAAAATAATCTGAGTTCTTATAGCACTTTACTATTATGTAAATTCAATTGCATTTACATCAACTTTGTTTTGACAGTGAAAAGGAGACCTCTTTCATGTCTAGTGTGTTTTAGGTACAAATGCTTGGGGAAGGAGTCACTGAGGGCAGCAAAGGACAAGACAAGGTCAACTGGAGACTGCAACTAAAGAGAATCAGAAATAGCTCTTCATCCTGGATCAAAAATCATGTCTTAAAATACCACATAAGAGTACACAGTAATATTCAGAAGGCAGAATTTTAAACACAAGCAAAGATGTCTTGGGTTATTTATGAGGGTCTGGAATCTACAAATTCAGTCCAGGTATGGGAGGAACTAGTTGCCTATATTAGGTGGGATTCTCTGAAGAAGAAATAAATTAAAAAAAAAAAAAAAAGGATTCTCTGGATGCAAGTATCCAAACCAACTTGACCAGGTAGAAACAAAAAAGCGGAATTTAGTTTAAGGATTTAGGGGCTGATTCCAATAAGATGGCAGTAGAACCTCAGCAAGGAACTAAAAATGAAAACTGAAAAATTGGCTGAACTCTTCAACACTTGACTCTGCCTTTCTCTCTGTGCAGTGCTTCCAAGATCTCTTCCAGAACATGACCTTTCCTTGTTCTTCTTCTTATACATAACAGGTAAAAGTAGGTTACCCATCTTTCCTCAAAAACCTATACCAAAATAAATTAGAATTTCCTCATCCTAATTCCAAATGCCCAAGGTTGATAATTTCATTTGCCCAACTTGTGTCAGGTGTCAATACTGGCCTCAGTGAATTGTACCATCACACCTGTCAGGAGACAAATCAAGGTAAGAAAATAGGGAAAGTAGGCATTGTAAGCTGGAATGAAACCCCCAAAATGTGTTTACTCTGAAGTCTCAGAATTCAGATCAGTACATAGCTCAATGTGGAGGACATTATCCAACAATGTGGATAGGGATGAAAACTGTTGGCTTAAAATTTGGCAATGGTGACCATAAGCATAAATAAATATTTTGCCCAAGAAATTGCATTTTTAAAAATTCTGAAACAAAGGCATAAGCTTTGCATAAAATGTAGGTATAAGGATGTTAATCATACCTTGTTTAGAGAAAAAAAAGCCAAACAATTGAGGTTCTAAAAATGATATTATATCCCAAGAGTGTTGTTGGTTAAAACTATACTAAGAATTCAATATAATGTGGGAATTTTTTTTCCCAGCAAGAAAAGTAAATTTTTGGAGAATATTTATATTCTATGGCCCCGACTGAAGGTTTCATTTAAATTTCCAAAGGATCTATCTCCTGGATATAAACAATTGTGATTTATAAACTTTTTTATTTATTATCCTAGGGATGCCTATATACATACAAGAGCATTTCAAAACCACAAATTATATCACTCATTTAGTTGCTGATATTCAATTATTTTGGAAAAAGTATACATTTGCTTACATTATATTTGCATCCCTTGGCCCTTTGTGAATTTATCCACAGCCTATAAATCAGTTAGTCTAAAAGGTCCAAACTTTTTTCAGATCTACATATCTTACTGCAAGAGAGCACAAATAATAATTTTGACTCTAAAATTTTGATATTCAAATTCATTTTGAAGTTTGGGCTCTTCAGCAATCCTACAATCAAGATAATACCTCTGAGGAGGTGAAAACCAAAGTCAGAGAAATCAGCAATATATGTTTATTGGGGAGGGTACATAAGATATTTAGGCAAAAGCAAGAGCCTATGTAAAGTTCCAGAGATAGGACAGGGAGAATACATATGTGTGTGTGTGTGTGTGTGTGTGTGTGTGTATGACATTTAAACCCAAAGTAAAGAAAAAAAATCCATTAGTCCATACTGATAGATATAAATGATTAAATATAGAAGTAAATAATGACCAATCTTTGATGCAGAAAAATTCTGAATAATTTATGCCAACACTTTGCTTTTAAGGAGGTGAAGCAAAGCTCTCCATTACTTAAGTACAGGATGTGTATAGTGACCACCTTCCAAAGACTACAGTATGGAAAGAGAAAGAAAAAAAAGAGAGAGAGAGAGACAACCAACAGTGGAAAAACATGACTAACACTACTTTAAGCCAGGTGATCAGGTTTAACATCAGCACCAATATGTTATATTGATAGTATGCACCCTTGATGTGATGTGAAGAATATGGCACATACCTCTGTGGTCTTCCTCCTCAAAAACCCATAGTTCCAGACTAACCATGAAAAAAACATTAAACATACCAAAATTTAAGGATATTCTACAAAATATCTGACTAGAACTCCTCAAAATTGTCGAGGGGAGTCTGACCAACTGTCTCAGCCAAAAGGAGTCTTACTAGATATGACTATTAATGCAATATGTTACCCTGGATGGGATCCCAAGAACATAAAAAGGAAGAGGGAAAGCTGGGCAAATTTTAATGAAATATGGACTTTAGTTGACAACAGTGTGTCAATATTGGTTCATTAATTGTTACAATTTTACCATATTAGTGTAAGATAGTAATAGAGGAAATTGCATGTGGGGTATGCAAGAACTCTGTGCTATCTTCATACTAGTTTTGTAAATCCATGAAGCTGAAAAACTGTCCCATATGTTTCATCTTAAGAGAGATATACCACAGCATAAGCTGAATTCAAAAGATGTGAATTCAGAAATGATTCACCAACTGCCTTCCTTTGCGATCCAGCCTGTGCAGAAAGTACTGTGGTCCTTATCCCCCTGGAGCATTAACATTTCTAGTAGGATGGTGGACAACAAGCCATTAAGCCAATAAGTGAAAAAATATAATCACACATTGCGATTGTTCCCATGAAGGAAATAGGCAAAACCCCTACATGTAAGCTTCATAGTGCCCTAAATGTTATTCCCTTTTTAGTCCTTCACCCACCTGCAGCCCATCCCTCAGCCTGTGCTTGCTTGTCAACTCATAGTTTGAGATGGCTAGTTGCAGATATCAAAGTGTGTGTAACAAAATGCAGTAACAAAAATGTGTGAAATGTGTTGTTGTTTTCGTTCTTACTACTTCTCTAGGATGAATTTTACTCTTCCACTATTTCCTCTATATTTTAACAACATATATTTTAGAAGCATAGCCACATATATTCTAAAAAATCCTTTTAGGAGGATTTTTCTTACCATGGAAAATCATGGATTCTGGAGGACTATGGATCAAGACTGAGAGAAGGAAAGAAAGCTACCTAAACTGGTCAGACTGGAAAAAACAACCATGGCTTTCACTTGGACATTTGTTAGACATTACAGTCACAAGATCCTCATGTATATGTCTAGCTGCTTTTTATTTTATTTTTTTCATTTTAATTATTTGAGAGAGAGAGAGACAGAGAGACAGAGAGAGAGAGAGAGAGAGAGAGAGAGAGAGAGTGCTAGCTGGGAGAGAGGCAGAGGGAGGGAGAGAGAATGTTAAGCAGGCTCAGTGCTGAGCCTGATGTGGGTGGGGCTTAAGCCAAAATCAAGAGTCAGGTTCTCAACCGACTGAGCTATCCAGGCGCCCCTAAGTCTAGGTGCTTTTAAGATATTTGAGTTTGTTGACTGAAATAAAATTAGGCATTCATTTTCATTTGTTTTAAACTTAGTTTTTATTTGAAAGCTTATTTCACATAGTCAACTTCGGTGCCTACCTGAAATTTTTGCTTTTTAAAATTTAGTTTCACACAATCAACAATATGAAGTAACTTTGCTTAGATTAAGATATAATTTTTGAAAATTAGTGGACCAGCTGTAATTTTTCCACAATTGTTCTCTTATTTAATGGTGCATTACAGTTGTCTTTAGAATTCTCATGTTGAATAACCATAAATAGAGTGAGCATCCACTTTCAGCGATACATCAGGTCAATAAATTATTGTGTGAATCTGTGTTAGGATTTGAACTGATCTCAGGTTTAAAGTTTTGTTGCTATTTCGTTTTCCTTCATTTCTTTAGTTTAGAGGTCAAAGGTCATACCCAAAACACTGAAGCTTCTGGGTGTCATAACTTTCTGGACTTGAGACCATGGAGTTTCCAGAACCATTTAGATTGAAGAGAATTAGCTAGAAAGCACTGTTTCATCTTTGAAAGTGTCGACTGTATAATTCCAGAGTCATTATGGAAGCAGGACGAATTTCCTAAGGGTGACCAAGCACAGGTAAACATCTTTGTCAGGAAATTCTTAAAACTGTTAACCCCCAGGTTACAGGGTGACATTGGTTGAATGATTGTAGAGCAATGAAAAAGAGAGAAAATGTGATCATTATTTAAAGTACTTTGGAAACTATATTTTTAATGGGTATTCAATTTGAAAAGATGAATGAGTTAAAAGGAGCATAAGAGACGCTTGTGTGGATAGAGCTATTTCAAAATGGTTTCATACAAAGAATAACATTCTTATTCACACAATTTAATTTGTATGGAAGAAAATGAAAACCCCTAGAGCAGACATTTGAGGATTGTCTGACCAGCGTCCACCCAGTCTCTTCTGAGAACTTCTCCTTTATTTTTTATCTGATGAACTCAGATAAAACCTGGGACATGGTCATCAAGGAGTGGTTATTAAAATGAGCAGTCTTGAAGATTTTCAAACTGGAAAATGGTTGGGGGGGGGAGAGTTAATCGGTGGTAGGTGATTCTTGAATGAGAAAAAAAAATAATTGATTATATAGGTTCTCAGAAAAGTAAAAGAAAATAGCCTATCTTTAACAAAAAATCATTTAATGCTAAATAAGAGAAGCTAAACATACAAAAACAGGGAGACAGTATGTTAACAGTTAAGAATATGCTGTTAACAGTAGAATCCCTGTTCCCAGATATTTTCAGAGTCTTACTGGAGTCTTACTCCATGTTCTTCCAGTGGCTTTGTGGTTTAGCATTTCCTTCTTCAGAGATTCAATAAATGAATTGTATTTTATATTTTGTGAGTGTTGTTCCTATTTAACCATCTCTTCTTTAGTATTGGAATTTAAGGTATCTGAAGTATCTATTGTACAGATCCATTTCAGTTTATTAAACTTCACTATTTTTCAGGGCTGGGAGGGTCTTTATTTCATTGATAATATAAAGAATAATTAATAATATAAATCATACCAATGCTTTTTCTTCTCATTTCTTTATTTTTTTAAAGTTTATTTCTTTATTTTGGGAGACAGGGAGCAGGGAGGAGGGTGAGGAGCAGAGAGAGGGAGAGTATCCCAAGCAGGCTTCAAACTGTGTGCAGGGAGCTGACGGGGGAAGGGGGCAAACTTGCAAACCTTGAGATCATGACCTGAGTGGAAATCAAGAGTTGGACATTTAACCAACCACCCAGGCACCCCATAATTACTTTATTTTTATTCTATTGCTTTTTTTCCCCAGATCCTTTAGTTCAGCATATGTTATTTAAAAAGTAAACAAAAACTAGTATTATTTGTGATCATAAACTATTTATTTATGTTTAATTGTTTTAGCGGTATCCTACATTGACATGTTTTTCATTAACATTTAATGTATTATTCTTGCATTTGTTAATTTCTTTTATAATGTCCTGGATAACTCAAGTTATATCATAATAGTTGGTTTCTAACACAGATTTTTTGGTCTCTTTTGATTTACTATCTATCTAGTTTTTCTATTTATATGTATTTTTTATTTTATCAGATTAAGATCTTTTAACATGCTTCATGAATATTCAAAAGTATGCATATTATCAGGTGTAGAACTCTAAATAAAAATAAAGTCTTAATGTTATACTGCTATTCAGATCTTTAACCTCCCCACCTTTTTTCTTCTCCATCCACTAGTTCAGAGAATGTTGTGTTAAAAATTGTAACTATTTCAAAGTTCTTAATTTATCTGTATTTCCCCTGGAGCTTTGTCTCTTGATGCTTTATATATGAGATAATATTTTGTTAATTACAATTATTTTTATGATGATTTTGTTTTATTTAGTTCTTTCTTTTACTAGGTTCTATTTCATTCTTCCCTGATTTTTCCCTTTTTGTCTGAATAAAATAATAACACATGATACAATCAGAAACCCAGATTTGTTTTGTTTTGTATTGTCCACCTTTATACTATTTTCTAAATTTTCAGTTTTTATCAAATTTTGTTCTTTTTTTTCATCTTTGACAACATATTGTTGAAGCTTAAAATTAATTTGAAAGACTTTTTAGTACATAAATTTGTTTTTTCTGTATTCATAGAAGGACTGATATATCAAAACTCACTTTGAACATGTTTGGTTCTGTTCCCTTGCTTTTTTGTTGTGTTTGTTGTTTGTCTTTTGTTTTGTTTTGTTTTTTGTCTTGATTAGGTCAAGTTTTCTTCTATCTTAGGTCTATATTATTTTTCTCTCAGTTACTCTCTTAATACTTACATAGTCATTTTACCCACTGATATTTATACTGTGTAACAATATAGTTACAAGAATATTCTCTCATTTCACTTATAACTTTCATACTGAAAAATTTGAGTTTTGTTTTTTGAGTTGTTATGGACATAATTTCTTGTTTTGGAATCAGAGGTTTTAGGACAACAACAATATGCTTTCATAAATTATTAGATCAACCTTTAATCCTATATCTTTTTTCACACCTGAATTACTGGTTTTTAAAAGTTCATATTTGAGTATTTTCAAAACAGGTTTCTGTTTGCCAAACATTCAAACATCTGGGACGCCTTAGAACATTTTTATTACCTTCTCAAATTTAAATGAAAATTTGAATGTTTTAAAATTGTAGAATTACAAATTATTTTCCATTCCTATATTAACCAGAATGAGCTATATACTATGTTATTATAATAAACTACCCTGAAATATCACAATAAAGTTTATTTGTTGGTCATGTCTGAGGCAGATCAGGCTGCCTCCATGGAGCCCTTTCCATGTGGTGACTCAGGAATCAAGGATACAGAGGACTGAAATCTTTGCTTTGTTTACTAATATTTCATGAGCCTAGAAGAATGCCATGCACTTAGTGAGTGCTCAAGAAATATTTGTTGCATCAATTAAATAATGACTAAAAAGTAGAGGAAAACATGGACAGAAAAACAGAAAATGTTTGTAGCATTGTACTACTGAGGAAGTTGATATTTATAAAATAATACGTAGTTTGTTTAATGTATCAACATATGCTAAGAGGAATTGCTGTAGGACTTTCTTCTAATTTAGAATACAATTCATTTGCATCTTTAACTGGGTGTGAAAGGATGCCCAGACACATAAATATGGTGGTGTTTTTCTTAAGAATGTGAGCAAACTTCCTAAAACACTAATTTAGTATTAGATGACAAAAATTAGGGAAAGCAGAGCTTGATGAATCTTATTAGTTCTCAATTTCTCCATTGCTCCCCTGTTCCCTTCATCACTTCTTCCTCTAACTGCGCCCTATGATTTACTGTCCAATACATTTTCAGTAGAATTATTGCGTAATATTTGTTCTGGGTTACAATCCAAAATGTAGTCAATCAGTCATTTGTGATTGTTGAATTGAGTCTACTCACTTTTATTTCTAATTGTTGTAAATTTAATTATCATTTTTAAGGGAACATTCCATTTTATGAAATATATATTCACATAAAGAAATTTGTTAGGCCATAGAAATCTGCTACCTAAAAAGAAATTACAATCTTAACCATCAGACCCTTGGTTTCTATTCATCGCTGTACATTAGGAAGCTCAAAATGGAGTTAAGGGACCAAAAACAAATTGTAGTTATATTTTCAAAGAATATTCTAAGAATTATTTCCACTCCATGTCCTATTAATAAGTCATTGCCCAAGGAAACATGGGCATGCCCTGTAGAGGAAAGTTTCCTCCCTTATACTTTTGATGCTAACCCCCAACTTGCTGCTCCTTTAGCAAGGTGACTTTTCTGACATTTCATATGTCATTAATTATTTTTCCATTTTGCTTAATCTTACCACCCTCAGTAATTTGTCATATCCTTTGAATTCAGACACATGTGGTTGCATGCTAAAGGGACTGAAACACATCAGGAATCTAATTTTTCTTGACAACTACATTATGTTACCTCTAGCTTTGGCATATTTTAAATTTCTATGTTTTCTCCTGATTTGATTGACACATAGCACACTAAATGGCCTTAGCTCTCAAATATACTTGACTATAGCCCCAAGAACTCCACCCTCTGATAAGTGAGTATGCTCTGATTTTTAGAAGCAAATATTCTTGTAATTAGAGGAAACCCTTCTTTTATCCTTACTTAGGATAACAGCTTAAGGAATAGTTTTCAATTTGGGATTGGAGCTTCAAAACTTATTGGCTTACAAATACTATAATTCAGTTTGACGTTTGGAGTAACAAAATATCTCCATTCTATAGTATTTAGCTTTTAGTTTATCTAAAATTCCACAGTATTTGGTATCTATAAGCATTACTGACTCTAAGTTTCTTACTTTAAATTTTTTTTCTCATGTTTATTTATTTTTGAGAGACATAGACAGAGTGCCAGCAGGGGAGGGGCAGAGAAAGAGAGGGAGACATAGATCTGAAGCAGGTTCCAGGCTCTGAGATGTCAGCACAGAGCCGGACATGGGGTCTCAAACTCATGACCTAGAGCCTGACCGGCTGAGCCACCCAGGTGCCTCAAAGTTTCTTTCTTTTAACTGTGCATCTGGGGGCACCTGGGTGGCTGAGTCAGTTAAGCTTCTGACTTCGGCTCAGGTCATAATCTCACGGCTCATGGGTTGGAACCCCATGTTGGGCTCTGTGCTGACAGCTCAGAGCCTGGAGCCTGCCTTGGATTCTGTGTCTCCCTCTCTCTCTGCCCCTCCCCAACTCACACTCTGTCTCTCTCTCTCAAAAATAAGTATTAAAAAATATTTAAATGTGCATCTGAAAGAAACCTAATTAATATACTAAATTCCCTTTGCCATAAGCCATATTTACACCATACATCATTTTCCTGAAGATAAGCACAGTGATAAGGAAACTACATTCATAATAACATTTGGCAATTTCTTTAAAGATAGGAAAACAAGACTGTTGCCTTGAAATGAAAACAATGTCTAAAAAGGGATACAAATTCAAATAATTTGGCTTTAAAAAATAGCTCGTGGCCTTTCTACTAGTTTCCTATGACTGTCATAGGAACCACAAACTGGGTGGTTTTATTTATGTATTTATTTATGTGTTTATTTAGCTAAAAAATATATTTTCTTAATGTTTATTTATTTTTGAGAGAGACAGAGCATGAGCAGGTGAGGGTCAGAGAGAGAGGGAGACACAGAATCTGAAACAGGCTCCAGGCTCTTAGCTCTCAGCACAGAGTATCACGTGGGGCTCAAACCCACAAACCACGAGCCATGAGATTATGACCTGAGCTGAAGTTGGAGGCTTAAGTGACTGAGCCACACAGGAGTCCCAAACCAGGTGGTTTTAAACAACAGAAATTTATTCTCTCTTGGTTCTGAAGACTAGAAGTACAAAGTCAAGGCATCTTTAAGGTCATGTTCTCTCTGAAGGCTTTAGGGAAGAATCTTTCCTTGCCTTTTCCTGGCGTCTGGCAACTCCCAGAAATCCCTGCATTCCTTGGCTTGTAACCACCATCAAGCTAAATCTCTGCGTCTGTCTTTACACAACCTTCTTTTCTATGTCTTTATGTGGCTTTCTATTCTGCATGTCTCTCTTTCTGAATCTCCCTCTATTTTCTCTTCTAAAGAACGTGTCATTGGATTTAGGGCCCACTGAATCCAATAAGACCTCTTCCTGACTGGGCACATACGCAAGCACTGAATGTCTCCAAGATATTGCATTCTAAGGTTCTAGGTAGACATGAATTTGGGGGGATACCATTATAATCTGCATCTATAAAGTAGAAGACTATATACGGCAACACTTCTGAAAATGAATCTTACAGACAAATCGTTTTAAAAGCTAATATTAATTCAATCGTCCATTTTCCACTAAATCCTAGTAACACTAGGATTTGCCCTTACCAGATACGCCCATATAACCTATGGCAGCACGTAAGAGACACCCTAGCACTCCATGTGCTTTAGCTGGGACCACCCCCTCCCTGGTGTTGACACTTCCAGCTCAATCACTGCAAATCAACCACTTACAGGACCAATTACAAAAAGGAATCTATAATTAGAGTTGATTACCACTTATTTCCAAAAGAGTATCAGCACAAATCTTATTAGGTTTTTTATTCCTGTGTATCTCACTCATTTCTAAGTACAGCAATCTTATACTTTGTCTTCCAAATGAGGCCACTTTGGAAAGTGGAGGAAACACTATCAAGAACTACAATGAATAGGCGCAGGCATAAATGGAAACAGACATATGTACATTCTACCAATAATGGCCCCTCATCAAATGGGCCTTTATTCCTATGTCTCTAGCCACTGAACTAAATACCTGTGGGGCTCTACCCTCTGGGTTTTTCAAACCCTTCTGCTATGCCCTCTAGAGTGTATGTGACCATCATCAGTGAACTATATCCTATACCCCAAACTCTGCTGCCTTCACCATTTTGTTCAATCTGAAACCTACCTGCAAACACCTCCAGTGTAGATTATTCCAACATTTCTCCTACCAGGGAGCCTGGGGTCGACTAGGTGTCTTCCTTGTTCTTCAAAATGCCATTTCCTTTCTAAAAGGCAAGACTTCACACTATACTACTGAGACACTGTATGCTTTTGTGGTTATCTGCTAATCTCCAAATCGTTCCCCCTCCTTTCTCAAAAATTATATTATCCAGTTCTCTCTCCAGCACTATTTTTGTTGCACTTTTAGTGACTCATAATTTCAACTGTATCACCCACCCAACACCTTAGTGATTCAGTTCCTTCAGTTGACCACTTTTAGCAATATTTACCTCCACCGTTTATTATTCACCTGCTCCCATGTGAGACAGCACTATTTCTCATACAAGCACAGTTTTAAGTACCCACTAAAATTATCACCCTCTATCTCTCCAGTTTATCGTTCAGCTATCTTCTACTCCTCCTGTGTCATCAGTGCATCCACTGTGACTATCCTTACCATCATGTAAACATGCTGCAATATTTCTCATGTAGAGGAGAAAAACACTCTTAGTTCTCATAGAATCCCCTCTAGCTCCTATCTCTTTATTTAGTACAATTTATAGCAACACTTACTGAAAGTGTTGTCTACCAACCTGTCCAATTGCTCTCAAAAGTCAGTTGCATTATGCTTCCATCCCAATAACACTACTAAGCCAGGGAGAGCTCTTGTAATTGCAGCCAAGAATTTTCATCTTGCCAATATGTTTGGACCTCTCAGCAGTGATGACAAATTGATTTCCTTCCCCTTCTTGAAACACCTGCTTCACTCAGCATCCTGGGCACTACACACTCTTGTCAGTCCTCCTTTGCTGTCAGCTCCTTCTCAATATCTTTTGCCCTTTTCTCTTCACTGTCTGTATTCACTCTCTGAGTCATCATTTTCATTCCCATGGCTTTATGCTACTTGTACATGCTATTGATTACCACATTTCCCCCCTTCTAACCTGGATGTCATTGCCCAGGGCTCCAGGCTCAGGTGTGCATTTACTTACCTATCATCTGTCCTCAGAAGTCTAACACATATCCCAAATTGAACATAGCCAGGACAGCTCTTGAAGCTACCCTCAAACTATTTTTTCCCTCATGGGTCTTCTATTAATCAATAAAGATCACCATCATTCACCTGGTGACTCAGTCTAAACACTCAGGAAACACTGTCACATTTTGTTCTCTCCTTCTCATACTCCATCCAATTTTTTGACACGATTGGCTCTTCTTTCAAAATATACCACAAATGAGACCACCTCTTTCCATGTATTACCACCCTAGTCTAAGACACAACCACAGTTCTTGTGCAATACAAACATAGTGTCCCTATGGGTCTTTTTTCTTCCACTATTCTTATCTGAAATCTATTTTCAGCACAGTTTTCCTCAGTGATCTTTTTCAAAGGCAAGAAAGATCTAATCCTTCCTTTGTTCCATCCTATCACAGGTAGAAAATGCCAATTCTTTATGTTGGTATACAATGACTAGCTTGGTCTAGCAGCTGCTCACCTCTCTAAAACCATCTCCCTACTTTTGTTTTTTATGGTTTATATCTCTTCCAACTGACTCTTCCCTGATGCTTCGCAAGCATACTTATTTTTTTCTACTTTAGAGTCCTTCTCCTTTCTAACTTCTTTCTTAAATGTTCTTTCCCTAGATATCCACATAGTCCACACTAATTTCTTGCAAATCTTTACTCAGCTATATCTCAAACCATGATCCTGCCCTCCATTCATACTTTTATAAAGACTTTCATAAAAATATAAACTATAAAAACATGTCAAAGATTACATTTAATTCATTAATTAGGGAGGGATCAGCAAAATGTTATAAGCAGTTCAAAGGAGAATTTAAATAATCATACATATATATGCAATAAGGAATTCTTAAATAAATTTATAAATAGATGCCAAACCAGTCTACCCATAGGGCAATGATCAATAGAACTGTGTCACATACAATTTATTTGCATTTTCATGAATGCAATTTTTTTTTTTATTTATTTATTTCTGGGACAGAGAGAGACAGAGCATGAACGGGGGAGGGGCAGAGAGAGAGGGAGACACAGAATCGGAAACAGGCTCCAGGCTCCGAGCCATCAGCCCGGAGCCTGATGCGGGGCTCGAACTCACGGACCGTGAGATCGTGACCTGGCTGAAGTCGGACGCTTAACCGACTGCGCCACCCAGGCGCCCCCATGAATGCAATTTTTATTATTACCAGTTTTCGACATTTTAGAGTTGCAAATTAGCTCAAAGGCAATGAAAGGAAGAGATTACTTGGAAGAATACAGTAGATGGGACACTCAGTAATCTTTTTTATTTTCCCACTTCAAAGTCTTTAATAATGTTTACTGACACTTGCTCTCCTCCTATCCTCCTTTACTCTCCCTCACCGAACTTATTACTAAATTAAAATATATTATATTTTTGCATTTTTATCATCTGTCTCTCTCATTAGAAAATAAGCTCCATGAAATCATAAAATCAAAAAAGTTTGTGGCATATAGTAGCTGTTCATAATCTGTTGAAGGTTGAAGTCATGCATATATTTCATAATAGCTCCTAAATACTATCTATTCATAACACATATTTTTTTGAAAGGTAAATAATGACTCTGGTCAAACCAGAAAGTGAATATATTTCAAAGATTTTGTTTAACTCTTTAGTTACCTAGTAAGAAACTAGTTAAAATTAAAACTATACTATTAAAACTAGTTTGAAAGATAATTCAAAGTAAGCACACATACATAGAAAATCAGGAATGGTTTCACAAGAAATAAGTTGGTTATAAATGCAAAACTGATGTGAGAAGGGCCAATCATATCTCAATTGGACACATCCATTTTCATTTTTATGAAAACTAATCATTGGCATTACTATCAATTTTCTACAACTTGCAGAGTTTTGAAATAGCTCAAATATAATGAAAGATATGGATAATTTGGAATATTAGAGAGAATACCTGGTAAACTTTTACTCTATTTCAAAATCTTTCACAGTTTTTTTTCTAACATAGCATGGACTATAAAAATATAAGAACATTAGTGTCAGAAAAAAAAGAACAATAAGAACATTATTGTGAGAACTATTCATAATAGGGAACATACTTAAATTTTTTGTATTCCCAGTACTGCATATAAGTTATCAGCCAACATTTAAGCAAGTTGTAAGCCAACAAAATGTGATTTTTTTCACCATTAATCTTGCATTTTGAATGTATATTTTTCTAATTATCTTAGCTGTCTTAGTTTACAGAGCAATTAAATCAGGTGTGCTAGTTTGGCCTTCTATACGGACTAGTTAGCTTTTCTCTCTTTCTTAGTCATATTAAATCTTCAAGTTAGTTTTTTTCTCTCCTATATAATAGAGTCTTGGCCACAAGAGACTGTGGAAAAAAGATTTGAATATTTAACATGAATCTTTGTTCATTGCTTTAATTGTAACTAATGCTATAATATGTTGTACTGAGAAACAATTCTGAAATGTTCTCCTTACCTGTTTAGATGAGCACCAGAATCTTAATTCTAAAAAGAAAATGGGTACCATCCATTCTATAGATTTTCTTAATTTTATTTTGTTAATGTTTGTTTATTTTTGAGAGAGAGAGAGAGAGAGGGAGAGAGGGAGAGAGAGAGAGAGAGAGAGCGAGAGAGAGAGAGAGAGAGAGAGGGAGGGAGGGAGGGAGAGAGAGGGAGAGAGAGAGAGAGAGAGAGAGAGAGAGAGAGAGAGAGAGAGAGAGAGGAAGCATGAGTCGGGAGGCGCAGAGAGAGGGAGACACAGAATCTGAAGCAGGTTCCAGGCTCTGAGCTGTCAGCACAGAGCCCAACACAGGGTTTGAATCCATGAACCTTGAGATCATGACCTGAGCTGAAGTTGGATGATTAACCAACTGAGCCACCCAGGTGTGCCTAAAGATTTTTATACGACACAGTAAGTATGAAGTTTGGTTAAACATCCATGAATTTGATTGAAACATTATTATACATTTGACTGTCCATAGCTATAGATTACTACCTACAGAGAATTTCTTATCAATGCTATTTCTCCCTAGTGTATATTTCAAGTACCTATTGATAACTCTGATCCATTCTGGATATTGATTTGTTTCTCATGCTAGTTTTGCCCATGTGGCCTGTCTGAGAAATCAGCATATTACTTCAGACCCTTCTTTCTATGTCTTAGACTTTATCTTTACATTGACTCAAACTAGAACTTCCAATCACTGACTATAAAAGTCATAATGGCTGCTATATGACATAAATCTGCCTCTAAATGTAAACTCTTCAATGAACTCCATTCTTCAACTAGGCCACCCTCTGTTCTCATAGCAAGCATTACAATGCTAAGGTGCTGAAACAATTTGTGAGAAGACTATTTTCCTGATTAGAGGCAAAAATGAAAAAATGGGAGCTGTGTCAAAACATTTCCTTTACAACACCATTAAGCATGTCCCAACCAACACCCATAAGTCAGAACGTTGCAATTAAAATATTTTACACTCAGTATAGTATAGGTTATACTAGCTTATCTTACAGTGCTCGTCATTAACACACTATGAATAGAGGACAAATTATCTTGTAGAACACACTCAATATATCCTGAAATTTTGACTTTTTTTCAGGACCATATGAATTTATATATTTCAGTAATCTTTCTATTTTGTTTTAGATTGCTATCCATGTCTCTTATATATTGGAAAGAACATCAATATCAATACAAGATTTTCCTTGGCCTTGGATCTGTTTAACATTGATTTCAACCAACATATGATACAAAATTAAACTGCACAAATTACCATCAAACAGTGATCTAGGCCAAGTGTATTCAGAGCATTTCAGCTTTGGAATATGATCTCTATAAATCAGTAACAAAACTCATGCATGGCCAGTATCTAGGTACTGACCTGTATGTGTGTACATGTGTAGTTGTGTGTGTGTGTGTCTATGTGTGTGTGTGTGAGTGTCTGTGTATGAGCACACGTGCTCATGCTTTTCTTTGTTTTCTGTTTTACCCTTTGGTCTTCATAAAGAATAAATGTGCAACAGTGCCAACGCATTTACCTAAACACATGTTGATTTAGTTTTCTTTTTTGTAATCAATAATATTTTGCATAGACTTAAACTGTGTAAGTGTATATGTAGATACATGTGTGCATAGATATTTTAGATGGCTATGACTGTACCTATAGCTATAGATACAGTGGTTCAGAGTTTTTAAAAGTGGTTTTCTGGGGCGCCTGGGTGGCTTGGTCGGTTAAGCGTCCGACTTCAGCTCAGGTCATGATCTCACGGTCTGTGAGTTTGAGCCCCGCGTTGGGCTCTATGCTGACAGCTCAGAGCCTGGAGCCTGTTTCAGATTCTGTGTCTTCCTCTCTCTCTGCCCCTCCCCTGTTCATGCTCTGTCTCCCTCTGTCTCAAAAATAAATAAACGTTAAAAAAATTTTTAAAAAATAATAAAAAAATAAAATAAAAGTGGTTTTCAAAATTTTCAACAATGATTTATCTAAAACTCTTTTTTAGAATTTACCTGGAAGACATTTAAATGATAAAGTCAGATACTAAAAACATGAAAGAGCATCTGATTTTAATGGTACAGTTTTCAGACACTCCTATTTCTTCCACTAGCTTTTGTCCTTCACAAAAAGAGTTGTAACACTACTAAAAATAACATCATCTGATAAAAGATGCTCTGTAAGTAAAAACACCATGATAATAAAATAATCAACTCCCCTAGGAAGCCTTAACTGACATTCTTTCCTAGGTGATATCATACTTTTTTTTAAAACATATAATTGCTTGCCTGTGGCCCTCTGGAAGGCAAATCTTTTGGGTGTGTAGGGATTGGACTTTTATATCTATTTCCTTAGTTCCTAGCATGCTGCCTACACCAGAGCAGGTGCTCAATCTATATTCTCTGAATCAGTAGAAAAAAATATCACAGGAAAAAATAGCTGAAAATGATTTTCCTAAAGAAAATTATCATCAAGACACAATGAGAACAACCATTAGAATTGATAAATATATATCTCCATTAAAATATTCTGCTTCACAATCATTTGAACAAAGAGAAAAAGCAACAATTGTTAAGATTAATAAAATGGGCTAGGTGCTACACAGGAACAAGGATGGAAGGTTGTTCCTGGTTCAGAATGAAATATGGCATATTACATATTAACTCTGTAGTATGTATTCTATATAAGGTGTACACCTTATGGAATAGAAGACGAGCCATGGTAACTATGAACATCAGAGGAAACAGATAAAGGCACATTGAGCGAGCAGAGCATACAACCAAATACAAAATAAACAGTGGAATTTGGGGAAAAAAGGGTGGACCAGAAGTAACTGAGTTGGGTCTTTGTCATATTACCTACTGATTTGATTACTTAGGGAGATTGTTAGACACATGTATTTTATCTCAATTAATAGAGAGATGGTGGTAACAAATTATAGTATGAGCATGTGAAAAAACAAATGTATGAGTGGGAAAACCAAGTATTAGTTCCTTGATTTGATGTAGAGAAATGTAATTTTCTAAGAAACAGAATGTGAACCTGATTCTGTGATGTTTCTAAACTATAGCATTCTGCTCTGAGTTGTGATAGATTTTTACAAGTTTTAGTTAAGCAACAATGATGTATTTAAAATTATCTATATGTATTCCTTTTGTCCTTTTAGGTTTCTATATATCTTTTGTATTGTATTTTTATAACACTATCTTAGCATCTTCTTTCTAATACCTTTTATATGTATATATGTATACACACATTTGCATATAAAAGGTTACATGATACAATTGAATTGCGTGTCTCTATGTAGACATTCAAAAATGTATTTATTAAATGTGTATTATGTGCTAGAAATAAAACACATAAAAGAAAATGAGATATAGTCTTGCCTTGTGGAGCTTGGTGTCAGGGTGGGGAGATGAATACATTAAAAAGTATTAGAGTATACAATAAATAATCTTTGATCAAGATTTATATAACAATCTATGGCAGCATAGGAAAAGGAGTGTGGAGGATATTTATTACAGAGAGGCAAGGAAGGTTTCACAGATGTTAAAATACTTGAATGCAATGTCTAAAATAGAGAAAGAACACACAGGGCATAAAAAAGAGAAGAAAAGAGGCAATGTCAGAAAGAAAATAGCACTTGCAAAGGCACAGAGGGGCACAAGAGTGAAACACACTGAAAATCACATGCAGATCAATCTGACAATGTGTTACAAATATATACAGATATGTACGATTTGAATAAATGCAGGCATATTGCTTTTTTATTCTGCTTGGACACATACTAATTTTTCCTTCTCTAATTTTCCCCCAATAGTAGTAACAAAAAAAAATCCTTCTTTTTCAAGGACATACAAAAGAAATCTGGCTAATACTTCCTCAAAGCAATAAAGCAAGTGTAATGTAATTCAATCCGGAAGCTACAGGACACTCTACTCCTCTTCATTACTCCATAAAACATTTTACCTATTTGTGAGGAAAACATTTCACTTTTAAATTGGGATTCCAAACTACTCTCATAAAATGGAGGTTCTTCAGGCCCAAATTTTATTTATTTATTTATTTATTTATTTATTTATTTATTTATTTATTTCTGATCATCATAGTTGTCATTTCTTGCTTGTCCTGGGAATGGGCTATTTCCTCCCTCCTACCCCAGGCTTTGTAAAAAAAAAAAAATCACAACAAGGGAATGAAATAAAATAAAATCATGATTTACTGGTTTCAGCTCTAGTCAGAGAAGCATTTTGTCAATTCTTTCTAAACACCTTATAAAGCATTTACATCTTCAATGATACCCAAGGTCATGTGAATCTCTGAGGCTATTTTTGATGGAATATTTTTACCAGGTCTGACAGCAGAGAACATAGCACTGAAGCTCACACTTCACAAATGTAATTTGGAGTGTTAATTGGAAAGGACCTAGCTGACCCAGTGATTTCTACTCTCTAAGAACTCATGACAAGATATCGCATCCTTCCTTCTGAAGTCTGGTGGACAGAAAAGGTGAAGATCATGTGGGATTTTGTTGAGGGAGGAAAGGGTACAGATTATGGAAAATAGGAGAAGAAAAAGAAAAAGAAAAAAACGTTTTGATTGCTTGGTAAAAATAATGAAAACAAATTATATCACTTCGGAAAGTTGAAGCAAATGATCTAAGAATGGTTGGGACTAGTCCAGTTTCTATTCAGAATGTCTTTGAAGTAAAGTCAAGAAAGATGCCCAGAAGTTTGGGGACAGAAAAGTCAAGCAAAACAACAAGGAGACCTGTAATTTCTCAGTAGGAAGTGTAAGCCCACCTAGCACACTGTCAGGCCATCTTTCTCTCATAATCTGCACAGCTAGATATGTGTACCACTTAGACCAGGCAAGCATGAGGAGCTTAATTTCAAAATCCTATAAAGCATGTTCTGAGGTAGAAGTTAACTGGAATTTCTGGGGACCTAAGAAGTACCTTCTATACAAACCAAAAACGTATGAGGGCACTGGGGTGCCAGGGATGGGGGTTCGGGTCGAGTAGAAGTCACAAATAGGGAAAGTAACTTAGGCACAGAGAGAGGCGTATGCCATTCCCTCCCCTAGTGAACACTTTTCTCACTCATAAAACTAGTCTGTTTAGGCAAAGAAAATTTAGTCTGTATTAAAATCATGGCATTTTCAAGAAGAAATGTACTTGTTTAGATCATATGTTATGTAAAATGAAGAAATTGACAAAATTTTTTTTAGAAGACTTCTATCAGTACTGACTACTAAATAGATTGAGAAAATCATCTCTCCTGGTCTTAAATTTTTATAGATGTTCCTAAAATGTTCATTTAGCTCACCTCTGGTAACAGATTGAGTAGAATGATTTATGAACAGGGCTGATTTCCATACCACTGATGGATGCTTTATTCACTTAATGATCACTGGCAAGTAGCAGCTACTATAAAACTTCAAGTGTCATTAATAGGACTTTTTAGCTCTTATACTGTAAAACACAATTTGTGAGCTTTTTTTAAAAGACATAAAGCCTTAAAAAAAAAACTTTACTTTTCCATGTACCAAGCATTTTAACCTCAGATCATATATCCAACTACTTTACTGTTATGTTTTCAGGCAATATATATAAAAACCAGAATGAATAATATATTAAGGATGGATAATACACTAAACTACATATCATGAAGAAAGAGAATCTCCAACAAAAAATAGGAATATCTCCTTTTGAAAAATTATCTATATAAATAAATGTTATATCTAAGTAAATGATTTTACTAATACTATCAAATGCAGGCTGCTTTAACTGTATACTGTATACTATATGTTATTTTCAGGTGTTGACATATGTGTGTGATTTTAAGGAATTTGGTATCAGAAATATTTTTAAAATATTTTCTTTATATATGTTGCTGTTTTTATATAGAGGATATAAATCTGTGCAACTTTAAAAATCCAAGGGACCCACTGGATATCATTCTCTAATTCAGTAATTCAAAGGCTTTTATCAAATTTACTCCTATATCAGTGATTTATGGTAGGTATGGTGAGGAGGGCTGGTGCTTGACATTGTTTTCCATTTGATAGAGGGCATCATGACACCAAAATCGGTTATGTGGGTCTTGATGTCTCAATATTCTCATCTGGGTACTGAGGGGGTTAGACTAGCTGATCTCCAAGGGCTCTGACATCTCATACATTATTCATTTCTATAAACCCAGAACATAAAAGGAGACACTCCGCAAATTTAAAACAGTAAAGCGTACGATGACTGACATCCCCTCAAAAAACTTATTACATCCATTTTAAAACTACAATCTTTAGGGAGTATATAGGGATTTTGGTAAAAATCTTGTATTAGTCCGAAAATACAAGACATAGACCACATCCTGCTTCTAGCGTACATCTCCTTAACTATAGCAGAGCATGGTTGTATATTCAAGCATGATGGTCATTTAAAAATTTACTAATATAAAAAAAAAAGATCACTTCCTTGATGCAATGTCTCTTCCAAGGTGAGGGGTTAGGGGATTAGAGATGCTGACTTTATGCATTACGGATTAAACCATCCCTAATGAAATCAGAAGGTTCAGTTTCCCACTCATGTTACCATTCATCTTATAATCATTTTAAACTTCCAGGTACCTCAGGATGCATCTGTCGGGAGAAATAACTTTGAACTGAACATTTTGTTGTTGTTGTTAAAACTCCATCTATAATCTGGCTTTTTATGTTTTACCTGAGTGAAACTGTTCTTTGACATTATGAGGATGGGAAAACACAATTTAACATCCAACTGGAAACCAGAAAAATTAGAAATCACTTCCATTTCTTTATACACACACACACACACATACATATATATTTTTTTTTTCCTGTTTCACCAAACTTCAAGAGTTACATGTCAGGAGACTGGACTCTATTTATTTAGGGAGAGCAACTAAGAGACAAGTTCACCTCAGGAGCCTGAAGCACATAGGCAAGGCAATTTATCACATAAGGTTTAAGAGTAGATAGGGCCTACTTGAAACAAAAGCAAAATGTTACCTCAGTGGACTTGATGAGAAAGGAGGGACAGAATGTAAGGAACTGAAAGAGGTTCAAGTCATGAAAGGATTACATTGTAGATATCTTCAGTCAAATCCCACTCTATGGGCCCTTAACTCCTGCCTTGCCTTGTAATAGTTTCCCTACAGGAGCCACTGTGTTAAGCAAGTTATACTAAGTTACTTGGGCCCACTTGCAGTGATCTGTCCCCCAGGGACATGACCATGGACTGAGCTCTCCCTCTCTGTGCCCTTCCCACTTGCAAATGAGGCACACCACCTCCGAGGTCCAAGATAGTTGTTTTTATTACCAAAGAACCATTTAGCAACAATTGGGAAACAGGTGTTATTTGAATGTTTTTTAGCATTATGTCTGTTAAAAATAGAAGGAAGTATCTCTCCCTCTGTCTCTCAAAAAATAAATAAATGTTAAAAAAATTAAAAAAAATAGAAGGAAGTGGGGCAACTGGGTGGTTTACTCAGTTAAAAGTCCAACTTTAGCTCAAGTCATGGTCGCAAAGTTCATGGGTTCGAGCCCTGCATCAGGGTCTGTGCTGACAGCTCGGAGCCTGAAGCTTGCTTCAGGTTCTGGGTCTCCCTCTCTCTGCCCCTCCCCCACTCATACTCTGTGTCTGTCTCTCAAAAATAAATAAACATTAAAAAATTGATAAAAAAAAGAAAACCAGAAGGAACAGCCAACTACTTTGGCTGAACTTGGAAATGTGGGTCCTGATATTTTCTTTTCACCTTACTAAAAAAAATGGAGGTGAGATTTTCTTTTGTTTTTTTTTTTTTAATAAAGGGTATTATACCCTTTGGAAGATGCATCTTTTGCATTGTTTGCAAAGTAAAAACAGCCTGTTATTATAGACTAAGAACATTAAAAAAAAAAGTATAGAAGCTACAAACTATAAAATCTAATCAGCAAGAGAGTTGTATCAGTTAATGTTATACTTACCTGCAAGTAATGGAAAGTCTTACAAAATTAACTTCAATAAGAGTTAATTTCACTTTCAGGGCAAGAAGCCCACAGGTGGTCTGTAGATGATGAAGCTGATTAATGACTTCATCAGAGATGCAGTCTTTTAAACCCTTCCTTACTTAATGGGAAAGCACATTCCCTTGTGTCACAAGATGATGGTTCTACTTTTAAGCATCACCTCAGATTCCAAGCAGGAAGAAATAAAGAGGGCTAAATCAAAGGGCCAGGACAGACAGGTCTGTCTCATTTTATCAGGGAAGCAATAACTTTGCCAAATGCACATCCAGGAAATTCCAGTTATATACCATTGGCATGAAGTAGGGCTCATGGCTACTAACTACACAGCTGTTAAGAGCTGAATTCCTTATGTGCACTAATGCAAGAAAGAGGGTAGCCCCATTCTTCAAGAAGAAAGAGCAAATAATAGGTAGACAATGAACTTGAGGGTTATTTTTTTTAAGTTTTTTTAGTTGTTTTGAGCAGGGAAGAGGGTAAGAGAGAGAGAGAGAGAGAGAGAGAGAGAGAGAGAGAGAAATCAAACAGGCTTTGTTTGTGTTTCTGTCATGCATAGCCCTACTTGGGGCTCGAACTCATGAACCGCAAAATCATGACCCGAGCCGAAATAAAGACTCTATCACTTAACCAACTGAGCCACCCAGGTGTCCTTAATCTTGAGTTTTTAAACTCCAGCTAGCTTATATTTGTGTGTGTGTGTGTGTGTGTGTGTGTGTGTGTGTGTTTGTATAATGAGAATTCCCTGACAGTGTGTGTGTGTGTGTGTGTGTGTGTGTGTGTGCGTGTGTATAGGAAATTGTCATTTTCTTACTTATGTTTGTTATTTATATATTTTTCTTTATAAAAATATCAAAAACAGTTACTCTGTACCATCTTAGCCTTCAGTTAAAAACCAATATAATCTTGGCTTTGGAGCTCAAAGCCAAGTTGAACAATTACATTGGATACAAGGCAACAAAAGCCACAGACAGCATTCTATAACAGTACATGAAGAGGAAACAGAACTTCCCCTGGGAGATCAAGAAATCATTTGTTTTGTTAAAGACACTTAGGATTCCACAAAATACATAAATATTTCTGGTGACACTAAAAGTTAATATAAATAAAAACCTGACAGGGAGAAACATACTTTAAAAATAAAAGAAATGTGAAAAAATATATGATTAAGAAAAAAAAAACAAACATCTATTCAGAGGAATCTACCAAAATGGCCTAAATTAGATTACATACGAGTTTATATTACCAAATAAGGGATATGAACATCCTGGTCTCACTAAATATATTTCTGCCTAAGACTTGTGAATTCTAAACTCCAAATGTGAATTGTAAACTCCAAATCACTTTACAGTAGGTGCCCTTTAAATTGTCACCAATTTGTTCTACATAATAAGGGTAATGTTGTGTTTTCATATCTCTATGAAATGATCACCGTGCTGACAATACCAAGATCATTTTAAGTACAGAACAAGCCCTTAATTTGCTGTTTGAAACAAGATGGGCATAATTAAATAAAATACCGGTTTCATTAGTTCAACAACTTAAATGAGCAACTACAGTGTATCAGCATATCATCAGATAGAAGTATTAAGATCAATACATTATGGTTTATTGTGCTTATGGAGCTATGGGATAATCAAATAAGACAACAGTTATATATTGGGCTTTGTTATTTTTAAATAATGTAACTCCTTTAATAAAAGGTAGCAGATAATTTCACAGATACCCACACAAACAAGAAATAGAAGTAGCCAGAAAGCTGTCAGAACAGAGCCGAACATGGAGCTCGATCTTGTGAAATCATGACCTGAGTTGAAAGCAAGAGTCAGGCACTTAACCGAGACACCCACGGGCACAGGCCACCCAGGTGCCCCTGCCAGATCCCTTTTTAAATGCCTGGAACAGGAAAGAAAGAAGGGAAGCAATCAGTGGGGAGGGAGCGGGAGGAAGGAGAGGAGAAGAAGAGGCCACAGGGGTGGTAAGAAGTGGATGCAAAGACAGTAAAAGCAAAGGGAAAGAAAAGCTGAAAAGATGAGGAGCAGAGAGAGAAGGGGAGAATAAGCAGAAAGTCACTGCATTGCGACATTGCAGAACTCATTGAAAAAGCCCTGGGCTGGGAGTGCAAATGAGCAAACAGAGTGGAGACATAGATGCACTAGAGAGGGCCAGCATGGTGGCCACAATGGCCACGCTCCTAACAGGTCTCCCTACTTCCACCCCTACAGCCTGCAGTCTGCCCTCAATAAAATAGTCAGAGTGAACCTTACTGACTGTGGGCTGGGTCATGTTTCCCTGCTCAGCAACTTTCCATGGTTCTTCATTTTATTTAGGGTAAAAGTCAATAGCCTTTTAATGGTCTACAAGGCCTTCTGGATTTTTTACCCTATTTTTAAAATTCTCTGACCTCATCTCCTACTGCTGTGCCCCAGCTCACAAGCTTCCTTCCCCCTCTGGAATATCCCATAAGGGCTCCTAGCACAGAACTCTGCACTGGCTCTCTTCTCTTCTAAAAATTGCTCTTCCTAGCTACCTTCTGGCTCTTTCAAGTCTTTGCTCACATGTCAACTTCTCAGATGCCTATCCTTAAGCGACTAAATGGTTTGCAATCCCTTTCTGACAACACTCTCAATCCTCCTCACTTTGTTCCATTGTTTCTCCTTATCCATAACACTTGCCAAATCAATTGAATTTATTTATCACATTTTCTGTTTAATATCTATCTCTTACAATAGAATATAAACTCTTCGAAAAATATTGTCAAAGATTTTATTTTTTTCTTTTTGTTCACTTATAGACCCTTAACATTCTATCTTATCCTGAACAGTAGACAGCTCATAGTCATGAATATACACACACACACACACACACACACACACATACATACATACACTTTAATAAATAAATAACGTTAGTTCTATACCCAATTTTCTTTAGGGATCCATATCAGAGCATCAATTTATTCTTAAACTTTAAATTTCAAAATATTTCTTCTTTTTTTTTAATTTTTTTTTTCAACGTTTATTTATTTTTGGACAGAGAGAGACAGAGCATGAATGGGGGAGGGGCAGAGAGAGAGGGAGACACAGAATCGGAAACAGGCTCCAGGCTCTGAGCCATCAGCCCAGAGCCCGACGCGGGGCTCGAACTCACGGACCGCGAGATCGTGACCTGGCTGAAGTCGGACGCCCAACCGACTGCGCCACCCAGGCGCCCCCAAAATATTTCTTCTATATAGATTAACAAATGTTGATGTGATTCCTACAAACACATCGTTAATGCATTTTGATGGATACAAATACTTTATAGCTTATTCTCATTCATAATAATCCATGTAAAAATAATCATCACTTCACAATCTTTTTGGATGCCACTTTCAAGTATGTGTGTGTGTGTGAGTGTGTGTGCACGCGTACCACACTTTCTACCCTAGTCACACATATATGGAAACAGGCTTGCAAAAGGTACTAGAAAAGCTCAAAAGAAGCTGTATTAAACAAGGAGGTGCTAGGAGGAACATTTTGAATGATTTCATGAGTACATAAAGGGACGTATTATAGTCATTCTGAAATTATTTAGGCAATCAAGACAGGATGGGGTGTTGTGAGATTAAGAATGGAGAAATTACATAAAAGTGTAATATTGTGTGTGAATTTCCTATGCAGATTTTCATGTAGCTATATTTAAAAAGGCATCATGTGAAAAGTGATGGGAGATAGGTATAAAAAACGACCAAAATACTCCTCAACTTTTTTCAAAATCCAATGTTTTCGCCTCTCTACCTTACCAATTAACACCTCCTGTAACCCCTCTCCTTACCATTCTAATAGTCTCCCTCCCTTCTGTATTCTTCCATACAGAAGAATAAAATTTTTTAGAATCAAAATGTTTTCAGTTATAAAAAATCAATTTTAAAATTAATTGTTATTTATTCCCCCTAAAATTTCAATTTTCTTATAATTTCAATCAATTTCTGCCTTCCCTATTGGTTTACTGTTCACTTGCTTGGTTCCTCTGTTAGAAATTATGTTTTCCCCAGATAGTTGTAACCTGTTATTTACCTTTGCAAGTGCCATGATCATTTAGATATGAAGGTACTCAATAAAGAATTCTGATGAACTTCTGAACTGAGTAACTGGTGACCTTGTACACCGGTTTGTCAGAGACAATCTTAGTTTATGCTATGACAACAGTGTATTTATTAGTAGAACCACCTCTTATTCTTAATGCTGCCATTTGGATGAACAGTTGTGTGAACTTCCTCTTTGTGACCCACACTAGAGCAAAACCTATAATGTAGCACCACTGTGGCAATGCAAGTTGTAGTAACTGCACCAAAGCACTCTAAACTTTCCCAATAGTTGGTAGCACTTGCTTGGAGTCAAAATCAACGTCTTTATTCCATTCTTATGTAAACTCCATCATGGGTCTTTTTCTGACACTTAGAAACTTGTACCTATAATCTCAACTCCTATCTCATTTTTTTTTCTTTTTTTTCCCTCCTTCCCCACCCTTCTACAATGTTTAGTTAAATTCTGACTTCATTTCTCTGTATTTTTTAAAGTTTTTATTTAAATTCCAGTTAGTTAACACACAATGTAATATTAGTTTCAGGTGTGCAATGTAGTGCATTTCTCTGTATTTCTAATTGCTAACAGATGGGATTGGCATCATTGCCATGGATTCACTATCTAACACATAATATTGTCTGTAAACGTTAGATTTTATACTTGTCAATTACTCAAACTATTTAAAAAATAATTTAGTATAAAAATAATTTATTAGACTGACCCCAGGTTTATTATTGAATGTCCATAAACACTGGAACTAGGAAATGCAATAACAAGTGGTCCCAGATATTGGCCGATTAAGATCACATCACCGGTACCCTTCTTTTTCATTCACTTTCTGCTCAGATGATTTGTTTTCTTCCATATTTCTCTCGCCTCTATGGTGTCGCAAAAACGTATTCCCCTTTAGTGATCAGGATCATCACTCAAACCAACACTCGAATCCCATTCGGACTCATTCATGGAATAAGGAAGCAGAAAAGCCTATTAAGCAGGTTTAGTTTTCAGTTCAATGTAGGTTTACTGTCATTATTTTGGAAATATTTTTCCAAGTCTTTAAAGCATGGGCCTCAGATTTGCAAGGACACAGACATATTTCAAGTGGGCCAGTATGTCCAACATCAGAAGATACCACCCAAATGCCTCCTGAATGACTCCGATTTAGTTTGGGACTCACAACCATATCCCATTGCTAGAACTATGTGAATGTTACTTTACATGGCAAACTTTATGTTGAGATGGGAAGAGTATATCCCAGGGGACCCAATCTAATCACAAGAGTCCTTAATCACGGAGAATCTCTCCAGGCCACAAAGAACCAGAGAAATAGCAATCTGAGAAGGAATGATCTTGCCTCTTCTCCTCATTACTGGCTTAGAAGATGGAGAAAAGGGCCACATGCCAGTGACTGTGGGTCGCCTCTTAAAGTGGAAAAATAAGAAAACATTCTCCTCCCTTGAGCCTTCTGAAAGAAAAGCAGACCAACTGACATCTTGACTTTAGCTCAGTGAGGTGTGCACTGGACTTTCAGTAAACAGAAGTATAGCACAGTAAGTTTATATTGTTTTAATTCACTAATTTTGCAGTAATTTGTTACAGAAGCAATAAAAATATTTTATGCTTGCTATAGGGAAACCTGCACATTTACAATTGCTGGTTAACAGTATGAAAGGAATGATTCTGACTTGACTGCACATTAAAATTACCTGGAGAGCTTTTAATATTTGCAATGCCCAGGAACCAGTGTCCAGCCCAATTAAATCAGAATCACTGGGGCTGGAATCCAGGTAACAATATTTTCAGAGCTCCCCAGATGATTCCAATATATAGTCAAGTTTTGAGAACCACTCATACCTGGTATTCTGCAGAAGAGTATTTATCTGCTCATACTGTGACTGAAATACCAGTACATTTTTCCACAAACCTGTGAATATTGGCTACTTCTAGATGAGAAATTATATACAATAAAACAAGTGAACCCCGCTCGCTGGTAGCAACTAATTACTTTATTTCAAATATGCAGGGACCTTCCCAGAGAATGCTTCTTTGCAGAACATTAGATAATCTAGTGTTTTTCCAAAATTTTCATTCTAAGCTAGAGGTCTTGAGTAAGCATCGCCTGTTTCATATTTTTGATGAGATTAAAATAATTTGGTGGAAGGATGATTTTAACAAAAGAGGGAAAGGACAAACATTTGAAAAATGAATGGCCTTAGAATGGTCATGTATTACTGCATTTTAAAGGTCAATCCAGTCATCAAAAGGAGGGAAACATACTAGGTTTATTCTTGATAAAAATTACTAAGCTTACAGTTGAAAATAAAGATGCATTTTTAGAAAGGTGCATTTTTTTCCAAAAAGTAAATTTATCCTGTACTTCATGACTTCAATTACCAAAGCGAATAGTTTACACAGTTAAAACTATCTTTTCTACTTGTATGGTTTATTTTTACATGTATTGAAAATACAATTGTTATAAATGTGATTGTATTATATTACCACAAGATATAAGAGCTAAGGATAAGGGAAAATGATAAACAAAAACAGTTTAGTAAGCTGGCAACAGGGCAAGAAGTTCCATAAAAAACACTGGGCTGTGGCACAAAAACAGACACTCAGATCAATGGAACAGAATAGAGAACCCAGAAATGGACACACAGATGTATGGACAACTAATCTTTGACAAAGCAAGAAAGAATATCCAATGGAATAAAGACAGTCTCTCCAGTAAGTGGTGCTGGGAAAACTGGACAGCGACATGCAGAAGAATGAACCTGGACCAATTTCTTACACCATACACAAAAATAAATTCAAAATGGATGAAAGACCTCAATGTAAGACAGGAAGCCATCAAAATCCTCAAGGAGAAAGCAGGCAAAAACCTCTTTGATCTTGGCTGCAGCAACCTCTTACTCAACACGTCTCTGGAGGCAAGGGAAACAAAAGCAAAAATAAACTACTGGGACCTCATCAAAATAAAAACCTTCTGCACAGTGAAGGAAACAATCAGCAAAACTAAAGGCAACTAACAGAATGGAAAAGTTATTTGCAAACAACATATCAAATAAAGAGTTAGTATCCAAAATCTATAAAGAACTTATCAAACTCAACACCCAAAAAAAACAAAGAATCCAGTGAACAAATGGGCAAAAGACATGAATAGACACTTCTCCAAAGAAGACATCCAGATGGCCAACTGACACATGAAAAAATGCTCAACATCACTCATCATCTGGGAAACACAAATCAAAACCACAATGATATACCACCTCACACCTGTCAGACAACAGATGTTGGCAAGGATGAGGAGAAAGAGGATCTTTTGCACTGCTGGTGGGAGTGCAAACTGGTGCAGCCACTCTGGAAAACAGTATGGACATTCCTCAAAAAATTAAAAATAGAACTACCCTACGACCCAGCAACTGCACTACTAGGTATTTATCCAAGGGATACAGGTGTGCTGTTTTGAAGGGACACATGCACCCCAATGTTTATAGAATCACTATCAACAATAGCCGAAGTATGGAAAGAACCCAAATGTCCATCGTTGGATGAATGAATAAAGAATAAAAAGATGTGATACACACACACACACTAGAATATTATTCGGCAATCAAAAAGAATGAAATCTTGTCATTTGCAACTACGTCGATGAACTACAGGGTATTATGCTAAGCGAAATTAGTCAGGGAAACACAAATATCATATGACTTCACTCATATGATGACTTTAAGACACAGAACAGATGAACACAAGGGAAGAGAAGCAAAAAAAAAAAAAAAATATATATATATATATATATATATATATATATATATATATATATGTAAACAGGGAAGGGGACAAAACATAAGAGACTCTTAAATATGGAGAACAAACAGAGGGTTACTAGAGGGGCTGTGGGAGAGGGGGTAGGCTAAATGGGTAAGGGGCATTAAAGAATCTACTCCTGAAATAATTGCTGCACTATATGCTAACTAACTTGGATAGAAATTTTAAAAATATAATAAAATAAAATAAATTATAAAGAAAAACACACACACAGATATCAATACATTTATCCAAGGAAATGAAAGACCTGTACAATGAAAGTTACAAGGCTTTGATAAAAGAAATTGAAGATTACACAAATGGAAGGACATCTACATTCACAGATTAGAAGAATTAATATTGTTAGAATGGATTCCCATACTATCCAAATCCATTTACATATTCAATTCAATCATATCAAAATTGCAATGGCATTTTTCAAAGAAATAAAAAATCAAAAATTTGTATGGAAACACAGAAAATCCTGAATAGTAGCCAAAGCAACTCTGAGAAAGAACAAAACCAGAGGAATCACACTTCCTAATCTCAAACCATACTACAAACTATAGTTATGAAACAATATGATTTTGACATAAAAATAGATACATAAAATAAAGGAACAGAGTTGAGAGACCATAAATAAACTCATGTATATACAGTCAACTAATATTTGATAAGGGCGCCAAGAATACTCCATGGAGAAAAGGTAGTCTTGAGAAGTGGTGCTGGGAAAATTGGATATTCACATGTAAAAGAATACTGAAACTTATGATTCAGATGGCACTGAACTTCATGGGCAGCGAAGAGAAACATGTGGTACAATTGGAAGCCACGTAGGACTATTCATATCTTAATTGTGATGACAGAAAAAAAACCTGTATTGCGATTTTTGAGTTATGATTTAATCTGGTCTTCACCATTAAAAAAAAAAAAAGTCTTCTTATCAATAAAATACTGTTTACAAAGAAAAAAAAAAAAGAACACTGGGCAGGAGTTGAGTGACCTGAATATTTACCCTGGTTCCAGAGCTGACCCATTCACATATCACTCCGGGTAAAGAGTCACTCAGAGAAACAGCATCAGCCAAGCAAATGAGATATATTTGAATATATTCAAAGGCTAAGTTTAAAATTCTATTAATTGAGATCTGGACGTAATGCTAAAAATAAATAAAATACAGTGTTGAAAGAAAACCCCACTAACCTAGAATTCCATATCTACTGAAATTATCCCTCAAGAGTGAAAGAGAAATAGAGACTTTCTCACATGAAACACTGAGGGAATGTATGGCTACTGAACCTGCTCTACAAGAAATATTAAAATAATTTCTTCAGGGAGTAGGAGAATTATATAGGTCAGAAATTCAGATCTACATAAAAAAGAAAGAATGTCAGAGAAGAAATAAATGAAGATAAATAAAATATTTTCTTATTAATAGACCAAATTAAAGATTACATTCTCAAAGGAATAGCCAGTAACAATGTATCAGGTGAATATACTACATGGGTAAGTAAAATGAATGACAGCAATGCTATAAGGGATGAGAGGGGAGAATTAGGGCTACTTTGTTATAAGGTATTTGCACAAATTGTGAAGAGTAGTAGTGTTATTTGATAAAGGATTTAGATTAGTTATGAATGCATAGTGCAAAGCCTGACAAAACCCCTAATTCAAAATAAATAAATAAATGAGTAAACAAATAGGCAATTGATATGCTGAAAGAGAAAAAAAAATGGAATCATATAAAATCCGGAACTAAAAGTAGAGAAGGCAGAAAATGAGAGAAAAAGAATACATACAAGTAAGAGAAATAAGGTGCTAACATGGTGGTTAGTAAACCAAATGCATCAATGATCACTTTTAAATTACTGTAAGTTTATTTACTTATTTTGAGAGAGAGAGAGTGCAAATGGAGGAGGAGCATAGAGGGAAGAAGAGAGAATCCCAAACCGACAACACTGACCCTGATGCAAGTGTGGAACTCATAAACCATGAGATCATGATCTGAGCCGAAACCAAGAGTCAGATGCTTAACCAACTGAGCCATCCAGGTGCCCCAGTAATCACTTTAAATGTTCATTGTCTAAATATACCAATTTAAAGACAGAAATTGTCAGAGTGAATAAGAGAAATTCAAAAATCCCATAAGGTACAGCTATGTATTTTCTACAAGGAACTCACTTTAAACATAAAGAGATGGATAGGTTAAAAGTAAAGAAACAGAGAAGGTACACCCTGATAACAATAATAAAAAGACAGTTGGAGTAACTATATAAAGATGAAACAAATTTCAGAGCAAAGAAAATTATCAGGGATAAGGAGAGACATTTCATAATAATAAAGAGGTCAGTTATCCAAGAAGATACAAAAGTTCTTATCATTTATGCATCTAAAGATAAGGTGTTAAAATCTGTGAGACAAACACTTATAGAACAAGAATGAAAGACAAACCCACTACTACAGTTGGAGACAACAATACCCTCATTAATAGTTGATAAATTAAGGAGGCAGAAAACTAGTAAGAATATAGTTGACCTGAACAGAAGTATCAATAGGCTTGATTTAATTGACATGTATGGAAGATTTCATTCCATAACTTAGGATACACATTCTTCTCAGACCTATATAGAACACTAACCAAGAAAAACAATGTTCTATTCCCCCCCCCAATACACCTGAATAGTTTTAAAAGAATATAAATCATAAAAAGTATGATTCTCCTCAGAACACAATAGAATTAAACCAGAAATCAGTAACAGTAAGATAGTTAGAAATCCCCCCCCCCAAAATATTTGGAAATTAAGCAATATAATTCTAATAAAATATTGACCAAATACTATTCAGGAAAAATTTTAAAGTATTTGAACTAAATGTAAATGAAACATCCAAATTTGTGAGATGCAGTGAAAGCAGTGCTTAGAGGAAAATTTATAGCACTAAATACATTTAAAACAGAAAAATCTAAAATCAAAATCTTCCATCTTAGAAAAATAGAGAAAGAACAGTAATTTAAGCCTAAAGAAAGAAGAAAAAAATAACAGAAATCAAAGAAACTGAAAACAGAAAAATGATAAAAGAAAGCAATGATATCAAAAGCTTTTTTTAAAAGATAAATCAAATGAATAAATCTTTATTTAGACTAGCAAAGACAAAAATTCCTAACAAAAACAAATTACTAACATTAAAAAATGAAAACAAGACCATCATTATTAATCCCATGGACATCTAAAGAATAACATAAAAATGTTTAAAAAAAATCTCCATGACCATCGTTTTAAAACAAATGGAACTATTTTTTGAAAGACACAAGCTACCAATACTCACACAAGCAGATAAATATATAATCTGAATAGAATTATGCCTACTAAAGAAACTGAATCATTAAATACATAAGTTTATAAGAAAGAAAACATCAGGCCCAGGTGGTTTCAGTAGTGATTTCTGACAAAAAAATTTAAAGAAATGATGCCATTGCTGTACAATCTCTGCCAGAAAACAGAAGCAGAGGAACCACATCCTAACACATTCTGTGAGGCAAGCATTACCCTAAACTACCGATCAATCTCTCTCATAGATACAAAAATACATAGACATATAATTCCTGGACAAAATGTTAAAAAATCAAAATCAATAATGTATAAAAAGAATTAAACACCTTGTTCAAGTAAAACATATTCCAGTAATGTAATCTACCCCATGAATAAGCTAAAGAAGAAAAGTCATGATTGTATCAATTGATGCAGAAAACTATTTTATTCTTGATGAAAATTTTCAGAAACGTAGAATTAGATGGAAATGTTCTCAACTTGAAAAAATCTAAACAAACAAACAAACAAACAAACAAAAAACCCAAAAAAACCCTACAGCTACAATCTTACTTGATGGTGAAAAACTGACGGCTTTTTTTCCTAGAATTAAGAAGGCAAAGATGTTTCCTCTCACTACTCTTACACTGAAAGTACTAGCTAGTATAAGAAGTCAATAACTTAAGATAATTAATATGACAAGAAAAAATTAATAAATGATTAAAAAATGATTAATAAATGATTGTAATGAGGTCAGAGTTTGTTAATATAGAAAATCAATTGCTTTCTTATATATCAAACAATTAAAACTGCAATTTGAAATTAAAAACACAATACTATTTATAACAGTACCTAAAATGAAATAATCAGGATAAATCTAACAAAATATGAACAGGATACACATGTGGAAAAATATAAAACTCTGATGAAAGAAATAAAGAAAATCTAAATAAATAGATACTCTGTGTTCATGGATTAGAAATCTCAGTATCGTTGAGGTATCAATTATTCCCAATGTGATTTATATATTTAATTAAATCCTAAGCCAACTCCCAGAAACCTTTATTTTTTATATTGACAAAACTGGTGATATCAAAGAAGAAAAGACCCCAAATAGCCAAAACAAAAACAAAAACAAAAGCAAAAATAAAACAAAACAAAACAAAACTATGCTGAAGAAGAAGAAAGTTGGAGTACTGACACTACGGACATCAAGACTTACTATTACTCTACATTAATGAAGGGACCATGTTATTGGTAAAGGAATAGACACATAAATCAATGGAACAGAATAGCCCAGAAATATACACAAAAATATACTGGGCTGATATCTGACAAAATCAAGAGATTTTTGACAAAGGAGCAAAGGGAATTCAATAGAAATAGGAGTCTTCTCAACAAATTATAGTGGAACAGCTGGGTATCTATATCAAAAAAAAAAAAAAAAAAAAAAAAAAGGATCCAGATAGAATTTAAAGGTTTCATAAAATTTATGTGAAAAATGTACCATAGACCTAAATATGAAATGCAAAACTATAAAATTTACAGAAAACATGGAAGAAAGTCTAGGAACCTTGGGTTTGACAATGAGCTTTTAGATAAAACACCAAAAGCATGATCTGTGAAAGAAAAGCAAATTTGATAAACTGTTAAGTAAAATTAAAAATGTCTGTGAAAGGCAATATCAATAGGATGAGAAAACTAAACACAAACTGGGAGAAAATATTTATAAAACACATCTGATACAGTGGTTATATCCAAATATACAAAGAGCTCTTAAAACTTAGTACTAGGGAAGAAATATCCCAATTTAAAGTGGGCAGAAGACCTGAAAAGAAACTTCACCCAAGGGGATATATTCATGACAGATGGTAAACAATCAAATGAAAAGGTGCTTATCATTATTTATTAGGGAATGCAGATTAAAACAACAGGCTGATACTACTACACACGTATTGAAGAGGCTGAAATATCTGATGATTAGCAATGTTGAGTACTTTCTCATGTGTCTGTTGGACATTTTCTTTGGAAAAATGTCAATTCAGGTCCTCTGCCTGTGTGCTAATTGGGTTGTTTTGTTTTGGGATTTGGTGTTAAGTTGTATAAATTCTGTATATATTATGGTTATTAGCCCCTTATTGGATATATCATTTGCAAAGATCTTCTCCCATTCAATAGGTTGCCTTTTCGCTTTATTAGTAATTTTCTTCACTACGCAAAAGCTTTTTGTTTTGAAGTAGCCCTAATAGTTCATTTTTGTTTTTATCTCCCTTGCCTTAGGAGACATATCTAGAAAAATGCTCTTGTGGCCAATGTCAGAGAAATTTCTGCCTGTGTTCTCTTCTAGACCTAAAGGGTATTGTGCTAATGAGTCAGACTGAGAAAGACAAATACTATATGATTTCCCTTATATGTGGAAGCTAAAAAAAAAAAAAATGAATAAACAAACAAAAAGCAGCATAAGACCTGTAAATACAGAGAACAAACTTATGGTTGCCAGAGGGGAGGGAATGGGGGGATGGACAAAATGGGTGAAGAGGGGTGGGAGGTATAGGTTTCCAGTTACAGAATGGGTAAGTCACAAGAATAAAAGTTACAGCATAGAGAAAACAGTCAAAGGCATTGTAATAGCAGAGTATGGTGACAGATGGTAGTTATACTTGTGGTGAGCACAGCATAATGTTTAAACCTGTCAAATCACTGGGGCACCTGGGTGGCTGTCAGTTAAGCGTCCGACTTCATCTCAGGTCATGATCTCACGGTTCATGGGTTCAAGCCCTGCGTCGGGCTGTCTGCTGACAGCTCAGAGCCTGGAGCCTGCTTTGGATTCTGTGTCTCCCTCTTTCTCTGCCCCTTTCCCACTCAGGCTCTGTTTCTATCTCAAAAATAAATAAACACAATAACAAAAATTATTTTTAAAAAACCCTGTTAAATCACTATGTTGTACACTGAAACTAACGTAACATTGTATGTCAACTACACTTAAATTAAAAATTTAATTTAAGGGGTGACGGGGTGGCCCAGTCGGTTGAGTGTCTGACTTCATGGCTCAGGTCATGATCTCAATGTTGGTGGGTTTGAGCCCCATGGCAGGCTCTGCGCTGACAGCTTGGAGCCTGGAGCCTAGAGCCTGCTTCAGATTCTGTGTCTCACCCTCTCTCTGAACCTCCCCCCTTGCACTGTGTCTCTGTCTCTTGAAAATAAATAAATGTTAAAAAAAATTAAGTTAATTTAAAAAAAAAGGAAAAAAATAAGGTGACTTAAAGTTAAAAAAAAAAAAAAAAGGACAAGACCAAATGCTGCTAACAATATGGAGGAAGGGGAACACTGATTCGTTTTGGAGAAAAATATAAAATGCTATAGCCACTTTTGAAGACAGGCTGGCAGTATCTTACAATGTTAAACATATTCTTTTCATATGACCTAGTAATCAAGCCTTACTTATTTACGCAGTTTATTTGAAAACATGTTCACCCAAAATTCTGCACACAAATGTTTACAGCAGCTTTATTTATAGTCACCAAAAAATGGAAGCAAAAAAGATGTCCCCCAAAAGGTGAACTGATAAGTAACTGTGGTACATCCATGCAATGGAATATTATTCAACAATTTAAAAAATGAGCCATTAAAATGCAGGGAGTGAACACAGCATAATGTTTAAGAGAGAACCATTAAATGCACAACATTAAGTAAAAGAAGAGTATGAAAATACTGCATTTTTTGAGACTGCATTTCTTAAGATGCATTTTTTGCATCTATAAGAGACTATAGATGCTGGTGAGGATGCGGAGAAACGGGAACCCTCTTGCACTGTTGGTGGGAATGCAAACTGGTGCAACCGCTCTGGAAAACAGTGTGGAGGTTCCTCAAAAAATTAAATAGATCTACCCTATGACCCAGGAATAGCACTGCTAGGAATTTACCCAAGGGATACAGGAGTGCTGATACATGGGGGCACTGGTACCCCAATGTTTATAGCAGCACTTTCAACGATAGCCAAATTATGGAAAGAGCCTAACTGTCCATCAACTGATGAATGGATGAAGAAATTGTGATTTATATACACAATGGAATACTACGTGGCAATGAGAAAGAATGAAATATGGCCCTTTGTAGCAACGTGGATGGAACTGGAGAGTGTTATGCTAAGTGAAATAAGTCATACAGATACCATATGTTTTCATTCTTATGTGGATCCTGAGAAAGTTAACAGAAGACCATGGGGGAGGGGAAGGGAAAAAAAAAAGAGGTTAGAGAGGGAGGGAGCCAAAACATAAGAGACTCTTAAAAACTGAGAACAAACTGAGGGTTGATGGGGGGTGGGTGATGGGTACTGAGGAGGGCACCTGTTGTGATGAGCACTGGGTGTTGTATGGAAACCAATTTGACAATAAATTTCATATTTAAAAAGAAATAAATGAAAGAAAGAAAGAAGAAAGAAAGAAAGAAAGAAAGAAAGAAAGAAAGAAAGAAAGAAAGAAAATATTGCATTTTGTAAGATTCAAATGATGTTCTGGGAAAAAAGAAAACTGTAAGAGACAGCAAAAGAATCAGTGTTTGAGGTCAGAGTAGAAGGCTGAAGTAAAGCCCAGGAGAGTTTTAGAGCAGTACAATTATTCTGTTCAATACTGTAAGGGTGAATAAAAGACCCTATGGTTTTTTTCTGTATCCTTAGAACTTCACAGCAGAAAAAATGAACCTTAATGTATGCAAAATAAAAAAAATCATTTAGGAAGTTGGGGTGTCCCCAGAAGGGAGCCAGACTGACAGGAGAATCTAACTGTATTACAAATATATGGTTCAGCTTCACTGATGAGAAAGGGGAAAAGGTACTGACCTAAATAACTCTAGAAATGAGTAGAATCTGTAAAACAAAAAGGAAAGGATTTGTGCATAACGATTTTTTTTCAATTTTTGATAAAATTGCATCCAACAGGAGTCTAGGTGAACAAATGCGATACTTCCACTCATATACATCAGACTGAAAATTTAAGAGCCTGAATCTTATGAGCCAGGTTCCTCACTGTTTAAAGAGAAGTTTCCAGATAAGTAAGGAAAGGAGGCCAAAAAGATTCATGTGGTTGGTAATAGATAAGAGTTAGAAACATGAATATCAACTCCATCTTAACTTAATATAGAGAGTTAAATATGGAAATATGTTTAGATATCTATATATATAAAAGTTGGTGCAAATCCGTAGAGTTATTGCTTTGTTAGCTAAGGGCGCCAAAAGAAATGACACCCCACTAACAAGGAGAAAAACTTGTGTCCAGATCTTGGTTTATACCATTCTCTTGAAGAAAGGACTGATTCTAGGGCTAGGACCAGAAATAAAACCCAAAACAAAAATATACTGGAGTCAACTGAAAGAACTCCTAAGGAGAAAGCCAGATTCATTAGATAGATAGATAGATAGATAGATAGATAGATAATAGGTAGATAGATAGATAGATAGATAGATAGAGTAGTACTAGATTATAACTTCAAAGTATTAAATAACTATTATTCTCTACTGATATAAATAAATGATTTACTAAATTGATAAATTGGTGTGTGTGGGGAGAGACTAATCCTCCATGCAGAATTCTAATTTAAGTAGATGCTCCTCCGTCAAGGGGATGGGGGCATATATACCCACTCCTTTGATTTGAGCTATTCATCATGACATCTTTCCAAAGTGTATAGGGTTGGAAGATGGAAGAGAGAATAGCCTTATGGTAGAATATCTGACAGACGCTACCTTGGTACGTGATTATGGACAACATCAATAGTCATAAACCATGTTGACAAGAGGTAGCATTGATACAATATAAAAATGGCCTTTCTGTAGTCTTTCTCCTAATAACTCATACACCAAGTCTTATCATGAGAAAAAACATTGGATACATTTCTATTGCATGCCATCCCATAAAACATGTGGCCAGTGTTCCTCAAAACTGTTAGGGTCATCATAAACAAGAAAAGTATGAGAAACTGCCACAGTCAGAAGTAGTCTAAAGAGACAAGGTAACTAAATGCAATGCATGTATCCTGGAACTGAAAAAGGAAATTTGGTAAAAACCCAGGGATTCTAAATAAACTATGGACTTTAGTTAATGATAATGTAAATAAACAAAAAACAAATGGACCTGATGCCTTTGCTTAACTGCAAGCCAACATCACACAATATCTGAATAGTTGGGAAGTCAAATATTTGTAAAGTTCATATATACAATAAAACACAGTTGACTCTTGAACACTGGGGATCAGGGATGCTGATGTGTACCTTTTGACTCCCTGGAAACTTTACTTATAGTCTTATCAATAACATAAACAGAAGTCTTTACCAATAACATAAACAGTTGATTAAAATATATTGTTAGGTTATATATATTATATGCTATATTTTTATAATAAAGCTTAGAAAAAAGAAAATATTATTAAGAAAATCCTAAGGAAGAGAGAATACATTTACAGAACTGTACTATTAAAAAACTCATATATAGTAGACCTGTGGTCCAAATCCCTGATGTTCAAGGGTCAACATGTAAGCAAGTAAAATATTTAATGAATGAGTACACCCCACTAACACAGTGTTTGCTACTGTACTAAAAGCATTTATTTAAACATGTCAATATCCTTCAGTAAGATGGAAGACATAGGGGCTCATTTCCTTTTTAAAAAAATGTTTATTTTTTAGAGAGAGAGAGAGCGAGAGCGAGCAGGGGACGGGCAGAGAGAGAGAGAGGGAATCCCAAGCAGACTTTGTGCTATCAGCTCAGAGCCCCATGCAGGGCTTAAACCCACAAACTGTGAGATCATGACCTGAGCTGAAATAGGATGCTTAACTGACTGAGACACCCAGGTGCCCCAGGGGCTCATTTCTTATGTTACACAGTATATGATTTCAATAATAAAAATCCTATGTTACACGGTATATGGTTTCAATAATATACTGATGGTGAAAGTACCATCAGTAGCCTAAATATAAAGTTGAATTTTGGCAAAAACATGAATGCTATAAAGAATAACAGAGCTAATAAGGAAATACATAGGTCTACATCATTTGTCCATATCATGGCCCTGCCTCAGTTCACACTTCCCTTTGGAATGGGGAGATATAATCCTGTCCAAAATTACTATAAATTTTATATATGTGGTCTGCTGACTTACATTTATTTTTCTCTAAATTAAGTAACATATCTGTGGAAACTATACTTTTAAAAATTTGAAACATGTTGAATTTGCTGGTTCCTATGAGTAGAGAAATATGTGAGTAAAGAAAAGAGATCTTGTCTATTATAAATATGATGTTAGTTACAATCTGACCAAGAAATTTCCACTAAAGAGAACAGAAAAAGTCCTTGTTACCATCAGTTACCTAGGGTACATATTCAGTTCCCCATTATTCTCAACAAAGAGCTGACCTAGGCAAATGGAACATTCTTTACAGATAATGAACTGGTTTTTGCCATACGAATGGCAAACAAAAGTTACTCCAGCACATTACAAAATATAAAGCACTAGGGAATAAAGCCTAGGCCCTCTACCTTAGACACTACTCCAACATACCACAACATGTGAGTTATTAAGCTTTATAAAAACCAAAAAGAAGAGTAAGTAAACATCTTAAAATATTGCTAATAGATGGGGGAGAAATATTGCTAAAAGTGAATTCTTTATTTGCAAAATTTATAGTGGATGTTCTGATTACTTCATTAAAAGAATAAACTGCTATTTTCTTAAAAAAAGTAAATAAACTTATTTTTCATAATAATGTTATGTTAGAGATACATTAGTGTTACATTAGAGATACATCAGATGAAATTGTGTTAGAGATACAGGAGTCATTAGAATTTTTGTTTCAGTATCATATGTAGATTTTATGTTTTTCAGATTTTAGTAATCAAGCAATTGTGATTACTGCAGTGCCCATTTTCTGGTTTGGGTTTGGAACCTCCAGAGCACTAAGGGTGTTTAAGAAACCCCTGTGCTCAGTTTTCCCAGACAATCATTGTCAATAGGATTATTTGACCATACTTGGTCTTGAGCTGAAGATTTTTTTTCTTTGATCCAACTGTGAGTACTTTAAAATTGAAAGATTTAGAGAAAATTAAATCAACTTTAAACATTATATCTATATCTGTATCTATATCTATCTATCTATCTATCTATCTATCTATCTATCTATACATAAAGTTTGCCAACAAGTGTTGTCATTTATTTTTAGATTTACCATTTAGCAGAAATGAAACTGTCCCGCAGCTCTACGTCTGTTGTATTTGTAGTGTATATTCATGTGTGCATGCATTTCTTAATCTTTATATTTTTGTAAATTCAGCTCCTGGGAAATAGTCCATCTACTTTTTATCCCTCCTTGTAATAAAACATCTTCCATGGGAAAGTTCTTTAAATCACCACAGCACCACTTATCCTAAATATTCTCTTGATATCAAAAACATTACTTGATAACTTCTTTCCAGTAAGTGCTTCCCTTCCTTTTCATTACCCTCTTTCCTTAATACTGCAGTGCCTTTTCATCTAATGTACTGCCTCTTCCAGAAAGTCTTCCTTGACTCCTCATTGAGCATCAGATTGTCCTTCCCTGTGCAGGCATACAACTGGTAGTCCGTGTGACCCAGCATCACTACCTCACAATATATTCATTTGCTTCTTTAACTGCCTTGGCCTTCTTGATTTATCTCTTTCTACCTACCACTCACTTTAATGCCCAGCAGATGGTAGACTCTTTGAACTGGTAAATGATTTCAGCAAAAGTGAATGTTTGAAAAGAACTTTTTCTGATTTACATTGATCTGCATGACATAGTATTTAAAATGAAAAGTTTTTCAATGTAATTTTACCTTGTATATCATAATTTATAAATAGAAATAGAAATAAATTAGGAATTCACTGGCATCTGTTAATAGAAATGAATAGATGCTCGTCAATAAAGTCACAAATGATTCTCCCTTCCATTTTTTCCTTCTTTTGTCAAACTGCACTTAAAGTGAACTTGCTGGTATTACTAAATGAGTCACTTGAGCCAGGTACACTATTTTGAGTTAAGATATATTCACTCTGGGAATGTGAATTTACTGGAGCAGAGGAGTGTCAATTTCAGGCTGCAAATGAGGTGCTGTTTTTCAGCACTGAATAATATCATCACTCACACTTATATATATATACACACACCTACATAAAAATCATTGAGTATTTTATTTATGTGTGTGTCAAAAGAATTATGTAAGCCTTACATTTTTTGGAAATGACAGAACAACTTAATCATGAAAATAATACATATTTTCAAGAGAGTGTACCTATAAATACCTTAGATAAATGTATTATTCAGTAAATGAAATCATGGCAATTTGCCACTATTATGCCTTAGTGGACCCTGTATAATGAATGTCTTGCTTTTAGCACTATTAATAATTTACATCAGTACATTTACATGAGACATTTTTGGCTTTAGGTAATAATGCCAACAAGAAATAAATAAATGAAGTCTGTTTTGGAAAGCTTCATAATTTCTAAAGATCAGATTTTGTTACTGATATAATTTGATTCACTGGAATCTCCTTTTACATTGGTGCAAAGATAAAAAAAAAAACGGTACAAATAGCAGGTTTGGGTGAAGCAACAAAATACACAAAATACACATAATGTGTTCTTCAGTGGAAACAACAGTAATAGATTCTACACTCCAAAACTGTGTATCTCTACTGGAAGATAGATATGGAATTTTATTTGAAGTCAACCTAACCAAGCCCTTGAGGCTAGAGGGATATTATAGCTATGCAAATTCTTGGTGTGTGTGTGCATGTGTGTGTGTGCGTGTGTGTGTGTGTGTGTGTGTGTGTGTACACTCACCAGAGTTGACCCTCCTATTGATCCTACTACTGTTAGAGGAGATCTAGGGAAATTCCTCCAGCACTCTCCTTCCCCATGTGTCAGTCTCCCCATAAATAATATTTTCTGATTTAAATGTGAATTTACATTCATTAATATGGATACATAGTCATGATGTACAATGGGAATTTTTTTTTTAAGTTTACCTATTTTGAGAGAAACAGCACAAGTAGGATTGGGGCAGAGAGAGAGGGAGAGAGAGAATGCCAAGCAGATTCCACACTGTCAGCACAGAGCCCAACAGGGGACTCAATCTCACAAACCATGAGATCATGACCTGAGCCAAAACTGAGAGGTGGACACTCAACCAACTGACTCACCCAAGTGTCCCTACAATGGGAATAGTGGACGCACATCAGACCACATATAGTGTGTGAGTATACATTTACATGCAGATATGTTTATAAGGCTATAGAAAAAAAAAACTGTTAATAATAGTTGTCTCTAGGGGCGCCTGGGTGGCGCAGTCAGTTAAGCGTCCGACTTCAGCCAGGTCACGATCTCGCGGTCCGTGAGTTCGAGCCCCGCGTCGGGCTCTGGGCTGATGGCTCGGAGCCTGGAGCCTGTTTCCGATTCTGTGTCTCCCTCTCTCTCTGCCCCTCCCCTGTTCATGCTCTGTCTCTCTCTGTCCCAAAAATAAATAAACGTTGAAAAAAAATTAAAAAAAAAAATAATAGTTGTCTCTAAAGAGGACTTAATGTCTCTGAAGACAAGAGTGAAAGACTAGGTTTTGGTTTTTTTTGTTTTCACCTGTTTGAACTTCTTTGAATTTTGTAACATGCAAAAGTATTATCTATTCAAAGTTTCAAGTAAATTGGGTCTGTGTTTATGTGTATGTGTGTGTGTAAGAGAGAGATATAAAGAGAGAGAACGACAACTACAGCCTAAACCTAATGTTTCACTGGTAAAAAGACACTATTAATTATAAAAACTAACTAGCATCCATCTAAGGTTTTACTTCTTCATATTAAAAGCCCAAATTAAATAACAATTTTGGCATTTAAAGAGATGTTGGTTTGAGTATATATAATATCACAACTTCACAACTTCCAATTTATCTCCTGGCAATTCTCTTGTCATTGTCCCTTGGATAGAAATATCAAGACAATAACTTTGCTTTGACTGTCAGAAGAGATCTGCAGACTCAGCTACTTTGAGGTGTTCACTTCTCATCTCTGGTAGGATGATATATTGTCTGCAAATTTGGCCAATAACTTCTTTTTGTTTCTTCCTGTTGAAATATTGGGATGACTTAATCCCCATTATCCTCTGTTTGGATACTACTTCAAAGACTGAAAAATATATATATAAATACTGCTCAGCAGTGAGTGCGGAGAGGGAAGCATCATTATATTTGGATATGGAGGATGGCCTGGAGAAAATTCAGGAGTTATTTCAACAAAGCAATTCGAAAACATAAGAAAACAGGAATTCAGACAAATAATTATAATTTTACTGAACATGTAATCTGTTAGGGAATAATTTAGATGATAGCTCAATATTCCTTTTCAGGCATTGACATTAAGGGATCTTTACAAGATCGCATGGTAGCAGACTTCATTGACAAACTCAAAGGCAGGTCACCCTGAGTCAGGGGTCTCTAATAAAACTCTGTTTCTGAATGGGAATGTAGCATCTGGACAAGGAAGATAAGACAGTGAAAGTTTATCTATCCGGTGGGTGAAGAAGGAGGAACAAATTTGTTGTAAATAGCAATATAACCTTACCAAATTGGCAGACTCATCTGGGATATGTGACATTATTTACAGAAAACAGTGCAGTGATTATCAGAGTGAAATGATACCTTCCGATTTGGGGACCACTTTCAGATGTAACAAACTGTAGCTTTTAAGGCCAGGTAGATTCTACTTTTGTTAGCCTTCAAAACACCAGAGCTAACAGACCTGTTAGCAATAGGATTTCTAACATTTATCAAATGTGCCCTATAAACTAACTACCTGAAAAACATGGCCATCTTTAATTTTCATAAAAAGCCCCTATGGAAGTGCTGTTATTACAATACTCCACGGTCCAATAAGGAAACTAACATACAGAGAACTTAAGGAATTTTGACAAAGTACACACAATAAATAAATGATCAACACCCCACATTACTATGCTATACTGATACCTGGTGTTTCTCAGGTTGCAAATCCTGAGCCTAAATAACAGGCTTAACAGTTTCAGTCTTTCTTAAGAGCAACAGCTTTTCTCAGTTGATAGAGTACAGATCTCTGATAGGTCAAATCTCAACTCACTAGCCCAAGATTGCTGTTTGTAGATAAGCTGATCATTTGAACTCCAGCCTCATGTATTTTCAGACTAACCAGAACTGTACCTACCCATATGTATCTCTAACCAGAGCTGTACCTATCCACGTGTATCTCTAACCAGAGCTGTACCTACCCATTTATATCTGAGTCCAGTTTATGCTGCAGCTACAGCTAGATCTTAGCTGATCAACCTAGACACCGCTGCCCATCACAAGTTAAAGCAGAAACAGAGATTTGAGTTCTAAACTCTCTCATGTATAGAATTTTACCAAAAACTGTGGAATCGGGACATGATATCATTTTGGGCCCAGAGAATTTTAGAAAATATTACCTTCGAATATGGGAGTGGAGGAAATTCTTGACTATTTCGTTATAATGATCCGTCTCTCACGTGGGAAAAAAATTAATTCAATCATACCCTACTAGGAGTTCATGATACTGCATGGTTTGGATCATTTCATTCCCAGAACATCATTTGTTTGTTGCTAAGGGTAGGAAACTGAAGCATGAGATACTTTAACATTTTTATAATCACTTAATAATTTTACAGGTTTGTTAATTGGTAATAATTCAGTCAATCTCATGTGTGTGTGTGTGTGTGTGTATGAAGAGACTTATTCATCTCATGGGGGAAAAATATGACTAAAGTAAATTAACAAAGTTACATTGAAGTTGTATCTTTCAGTCTTCCTTCCTAAGATGAAGAAAGACATATGTAGTTGAGAAAAAAAAATACAAGAAGAAAATCTTACCAGAGGAATGTTAACAAGCCAGTGAAAATAAATCTGATTACTAGTTAATATTATCATAGAGGCTGATAAATCATTTTGACTTATTTCCTGGTAGTTTGAACATTTCACACAGGACATTATAAGAATAAATAAATTAAATACAAATGGCAAGAGGGTGTTTTCTCTCCTCATTGGCTCTACAACAGCAATTTGTCAATATTTATAACATTCCCCAAGAAATAGGAAGTAAAAGTTCACAATTTAATTTTTAATGTAAATATTACCCAATATACATTAAATTCATCCTGGAATTTTTATTAATATTAATTCATTAATAAACAACAGCAGCAACAACAAAAACTTAGAAGACACTGTAACCTAATAAATTATACGAGGCTCTAAAAGGAATTCTAGCTGTAAAATAAATAATTCATATAATAGAACTTGACAGATGTCATTGAAAATAGTTGGATAAGTGAAGAAAGAGAATGAAAAAGTTTAGGGAGATTGTTCTTGGCAACAAGGCTCAGAAGCTGTAGATCTAGAATTTGAAGCCAACATTTTCTGATTAATCAACCAATACCCACTTTATTCCCCTAAGTTTAGAGTTAGCACCTCTAAACTTCTATAGAGAGAGACTATCTACCACTAAGTCAATCATAAATTAAAGAAAAAAAAATCATATGAAGGTTGACTCTCAAGCCGATATTTCACTCTGAAATGAAGAGCTGAAACAGGAGATCTGAACATTTTTCTGCCTTTTTAACAAATTATAATTCATCACGGGCTGTTGAGAGAAATTTCTTTTTCACAGATTAATGATGTCTAATAAATAGCATAGAAATCATATACTTTGAAAATCCACTCTTCTGCAAAACCCAACGATATATTTGATTGTAGCATATATAGCCAACAGACGATAACATTATTGGGTAAGAGGCAGTAGGTGAATTTGTTTTTGGAGGATGAGTTTCATATGCCAAATTATGATCCCCACAAATATTGTTTGCTAAGTTCAAAGGGGAAACTACTCTTTATAGTGGAGCGATCTATTGGTCACAACCTTAACCAAGTAGCTAAACTCAGCATCACTACTAGTAAGATCAACTAGTATTATGTGCAATATGGGGTGTTGCATAGTCTCACCTGTGAAGTGTTCTTGTTGAAACTTTAACCTGAATCTAATCTGGGCATTAGTTCTAAATTCTGGTTTAGAAAAAGCACAGGAATAGAGGAACAAATTAAACAACGTTACAAGGAAACAGCAAGAGAAAGCAAATATGGGAACATTCTATAAGATAACCGACCCAGAGTATTACAACATTCAGTGTCATGAAAAATAAGCACATGAAAGAAAATGGAACTTATTTAAAATTAAAATAGGCTAAAAAGATGAGAATCAGATGCAATTAATAAACTTTAACAAGAATCCAAGTCTTAAAAAAAAAGTTATAAAATAGTTATTGTAGTCAACTTGGGACATTTGAAAATAAACTGTATATTAGCTGCAATCAGGGTGTTACTGTTATTTTTCTTAGGTGAGATAAAAGTACTAGAGTTATATTAGAGAATGCTCTTGTTTTGGCAGATAATGTTGGAATATATAGGAGTAAAGTATCATGACACATAAAAATATTAACAAGTATGAAATTTACAAGGAATCTACACAGCTCATTCTTTTAATTTTTCTGTATGTTGAAAATTTTATAACAAGGAACTGGAAAAAATATTTGGTGATAAATATATGCCAACAATATATTGCCTAATCTCTTGTTTAAGAGCCTTTCAAATGTCTTAGTCAAGAGGTGCCTGAGTAGCTCAGTCGGTTAAGCATCCAACTCTTTACCTAAGCTCAGGTCTTGAGCTCACAGTCCTGAGTTCAAGCCCCACATTGGCCTCCATGCGAGGCATAAAGCCTACTAAAATATGTCTTAGCCAACTTAAGGAGAACTACTTTTAAAAGAAGAAGAGGGGCGCTTGGGTGGCTTGGTAGGTTAATTTCGGTGCAGGTCACAATCTCAGTGTCATGATCTCAGGGTTGTGAGATTTAGCCCCAAATCAGTCTCCACGCTGACTGTGGAACCTGCTTAAGGTTCTCTTTGTCCTATCCCCACTCATGCTTGCTCTCTCACACTCTCTCTCTCTCTCTCTCTCTCTCAAAAATAAATAAATAAATAAATAAATAAATAAATAAATAAATAAATAAATAACAAAAGAAATAAAGGGAGAATAAAACAGATCAAATAAAATTTATTTCAAAGGCAGACAGACAGCAAACAGTCCTCTCCAAAATTGCCTGTGTCTAAAGCTGGTTTAATTTTTGAAAAAATTTAAAAAAGAAGAATCTTAGAGGACTTCAAGAGAAAAATTACAGTACATAAATTTATTTTCTAATCTGCAATGTGTTTGGGACCAACCTTCTTTGTTTAGCAGCATCAACAATACAACTACCAACAACACAAGCTGGAAGTTGGCCAAAATAGGTTTTACTACCCTAATTCATCATGAGTCACAAAAGTCACCTCTTTTTCTCTCCCTGGGGCTTTTGTAGCCCTGATATTTCTCTCCATCAGTGATTTTGGTTAGCACAAGATGAAAAGGTACTGCATTGAAAATGAACTTACAATTTACTCAGAAAACCAGATGTATCTTACCCACTGACCCTGGGTTTTGGATAAGATCTTGAATGTTTCTTTAGCTATAAAAGGAAGAGAATAATGTGAAGCACCTACCCCATAGGGTCGTTTAATAATTTTTCTTTAAAGAAAATTTATTTGAGCATGTACTAGCCAGATTCTGGGCTGGGTGACTCAAAGAATCTTATGGTCTAGAGAGAGAAATCGATGGTAGCCCTTGAAATAGACCTAAGAACTATTTCCTACGGGAATACAAAAATGGACCAATAATCCTATAGGCATTAGGATAGGTCTCTTGGGAGTTAATATCTCAATTGATTCTTGAATAACTTGTAGGAGCTAATTAAGTGAAGAGAGCCAGGAAAGCCACTCTAGGAAGATGGAATAACATGGAAAGACAATGAAATTTAAGAGAGGATTGTCCCTCCACTAAAGTCATTTTTGGAGTGAGATGCAAAAGTTTTGGTAAAACCCAGGTCATCGGCGTAAGTAATGATGAGATATGTGGCCAGAAAAGTACACAGCCAACATCTCACAAAAGGCCTTCTATCTCTGGACTTCTATTCTTAGCAGTGACAGTTGATGAAGAAAATTCAGTGCAGAATGATTTACGTTTTAAAAGTCCTATGAGTCAGACAGCAATACTGAGAACTACCAGTGATAAAATACAGCATTCAGGATTCTTTCACATTTGTATCCTCAGCACTAAATACAGTTCATAACTCATAGTAGGTATTCAACCCTAGAATTGGAGGCAATAATTAACTGAGATATCAAGATCAGTGAAGCACTCTGGAGATGTTAAATATTATTCTTCACATTGAATGTAAGCGAGACAGATTTGTTTATTGTTCCCCTTGGAATCCTCACTTGCCTCCTATTCATTTCCCTCCTCCCCAGTGGGCTGAATATGGCATCGCCTCACTGCTCTCCGCACCTTCAATACAATTCTGAATTCAGAGCAGACTTTGAGGAAAATAAAATCTCTCCATAATATTCATAACCTCTTGCTCACTTAGGTGACTTGGGATTGAGAATGTCAATTCAAATAATCAATTTCACTCTCAGAAATACAGTCTGAGAGTGAGAAGTAGCTGGGGGCTTCACTAAGCCCTGATCAGTCTGCTGCTGTGCAAAAGCAGACATGATTAATTCATGGAAGTATTATATTTGAGCATTAGTTACTGTTCACTTGCAAATGTTTATTGATACAGATCTAATTTTCTCAGCAATATGACAGAAATCTTAAATGTTCTTATTATTTACTTATTTTTACACAATTGTATTCTATATAAAACAATATTCTTTTTTTTTTCTGACTTAGTGTCATATGTAAGAGGATTTAAATTAGTTTTATCAGGAGCTTTATGAAAATGAAGCTGATACAGTGTCATGGAGTCATTGAGACAGAGGTTCCAGAGATGTCTATGCCAACAATGTCATTTCTAAGAAAAGCAATCTCAGCCCAGAAACCTCAATCACTTGCATAGAGTCACATATACCCAGTCATTCCAAGAGCTGGCATTAGAATGTGTTCCTGGGACGCCTGGATGGCTCAGTCAGTTAAGCATCCGACTTCGGCTCAGATCATGATCTCAGGGCTTGTGAGTTAGAGCCCCGCGTTGGGCTCTGTGCTGACAGCTCGGAGCCTGGAGCCTGCTTCAGATTCTGTGTCTCCCTCTCCCTCTACCCCTCCCCCAGCTCATGCTCTGTCTCTCTCTCTCAATAATAAATAAGCATTAAAAAAATCTTTTAAATAAAAAAAAAGAATTTGTGTTCCTTAACTTCTAGTCCAAAGATCATTCAGTATACCAGCCAAACACACAAAAAAAGGAAATTATTGTACTTTAAAACAGAGAAGGAGGAAAACCATTAATACAATTTATAATTAAACATGTTTTAATGCACTGCTTTTAAGAACATCAGGTCAACTGATTATGTTTATTTGTTGTGGCATATCTTTTACTCTAAGTGTCTAAAGTGTCTAAATGAAGAATGAAGGCACTAAGAATTCTTTTTTTAAGTGCTGAGGGTGGATGGCCGAGTAAACATTTGGTTTCACCCTACTTTTGTCTCATCCTCATTTAGACCAGAGAATATGAAGGAGGCTATTAAAGAAGAAACAATACAATGAATAAAGAAAACCACTTTGACTGTCAAGAAAATTCTCTTTGACTATATACACAGAGTACAGACAGCCCTTTGCTTGGCCATCAGATGAGCAGACAGGAGAAAATTTCAAATTCCCTGAGAAACAACATGGAGCTCCACATCATAGAAATCACGGTGATCAAGATTAGTGGCAAGATGATACCCTTCTCTACCAGCCTATACAGATGATTCTTATTTGTCACAAAAGGTTTGTTTTCTAGGAGTTCTGTTAGCTGACACCTAAAAAAAGGTTTTAATATTAAAATCTATTTCTTGGGAGTATGCTCTGGGCAGAAAACACTCTGAAAGTACCCCCATATCCCATCAAAATATTTTTAAAGCACAAAAACGAGCAAACAAGAATTTAGTGCCTCTCAAACTTAAATTCAGATTATTGTTTAATGTGCCTGCAGTGAGATCTGAGATTCTACAGCTGTAACAAACTCTTGGTGATATCAATGATGCTGTTGTGCAGATCACAATTTGAGAAACAAGGCTATTAGTCAATACGTTATTTTGCAAGTATTTCATGGAGACCTCTCCAAAGTGGGGCATTTTACTCTTACATCTCTTTCCATTACTTAAAATATATTCCTGAATTTTGGAGAGACCTTACAGACCATTTATTTTTTTATGGAAATATGATAGAGATAAGAAAAATTTAAAAACTATATTTTTTCCAAAAGAAAATAAATTTGATTTAAACTTACAGTTTGCCAATTAGTTTTGGCTGAATGATGAAGCCAGTAAAGTATCAACTACTTCAGATTACTTTTAGAAAGCAAACTAAAATATTTATTAGACAACTTATGATGTACCAAGATCTATGCTAATAGTAGCAGCTGACACAAAAAGATAAAAAGAATTTTGAAAAAAAGGGGGGGGGGGCGCTTGAGTGGCTCAGTCAGTTAAGCATCTGACTCTTGGTTTCAGCTCAGGCCATGATCTCACGGTTTTATAAGTTTGAGTGGCATGTCAGGCTCTGCGCTGTAGGCACAGAGCCTGCTTGGGACTGACTGACTCTCTCTCTCTCTCTCTCTCTCTCTCTCTCTCTCTCCCTCCCTCTCCCTCTCTCTCTGCCCCCCACCCCCACTCATGCTGTCTCTGTCCCTCTCAAAAGAAACAAACAAACAAAAAAGATAAAAGGAGACTCTTTGCTCTCGAGGAATTTAATTTTACCGAGAACATAGATAGGTGTATAGATATACGCATGCACCCAGTCATAGATTCATTCGATACCTATGCAATGACCATTTTTTTCTTTTCCAGGCATGGTATGAAGACAGCACGACTGCACCTTCATGGCACTTATACACACCCAACCTGCAGCCCATGTATTTCAAGTCTACTATGAAATATGTGAAGATATCGATACAATGAGTAGAATGGAAGAACAAATAAAATCTTCCTCTTCTACCTTTGAGTTGCTTACACAACTATTTTAATCAAAACTTTACACTTTATCAAATTGTCCTTTTGATACCTATAATAGTTTCTCAAAATGGACTATATGTAAACAATTGCAATAATTAACAAAATAAATGAAATGATTCAATTAAATAGCAAGTGGCATTCTTTCTTTTCCTAATGAGAACATCAAAGTAGGTAATGAATGACTTGTGACAGTTTTCCAATATTGCAATGACTGTACTCATAAAGGGATTAAGGGAGTAACACTATTCTCTTGACCTACAATAAGAAATCAATTGTGTAAGTCAAAGGAACGTTTTCTTATTGCTAGGAAAGCTTCTTATCGGCACAAAGACCGATGAGGATAGGTAAATAATCCTTCTATCACCAAGGAATACGTTAGTAATATGTTTCATATTGGTTAAATTGCACATATTGTAATATGATCTTTATCATAAAAATCAAGGGCATATTAACATGTGTGTTCTGTTGACAGATTCAAAAGACTACAATTTGTCAGATACTGAGTTTCTCCTGAAAAACTTTAAGTACATTGGAATCTCCAAAAAAGATTAAACTACTAATGTGTAGAACCTACCATTCAGGATTCTGACTTAACTATTTTAGTCAAGTACCTAACTATTGCTCTTTTTAAAAGTGATTGTAATGTGCTGTCTGGATTGATAACAACTACATTAAACTGTTAAAGGGGGAAAAGTCCGTTGTAAACCTTACTTGAATTCTAAGTCTTAGTTTCCTCCTCCATAAAATGTAATGATGCAGTGAGTTTTTGCAGATTATTGCTAATTTATGTAAAGTGTCTTTTGCATAGTTGATTTCAGTAAATCAGTCATGAATCTTATCTGTGGTGCTGCTGGTTGTGGATGATATAGTAGTGGGAGTAGAGTAAAAGCAGCAGTAAGACTCTTTAGGGAGGATTGGCTAAAAGCATTCTGAGAACTTTGCAAATGTCATGGTTCGAAGCCCAAACACCACCACAACCAAGGAAGAATCAGTGTAAGAATCATTAGAGAAATACAATGATATACCCAAACTATAATGATATACTACCTCATACCTGTCAGAATGGCTAAAATTAACAACATAGGAAAAAAAACATGTTAGTGAAGCTGTGGAGAAAGGGAACCCTCTTATACTTTTGTGGGAATGCAAACTGGTGCAGCCATTCTGGAAAACAGTATGGAGATTCCTCAAAAAGTTAAAATTAGAACCACCATATGAACCAGCAATTGCACTACTAGGTATTTATCCAAAGGATACAGAAATACTGATTCAAAGGGCACATGCACCCACTGTTTATAGCGGCATTATTAATAATAGCCAGTTTATGGAAAGAGCCCCAATGTCCATCAACCGATGAAACATGGATAGAGCTAGACTGTATTATGCTAAGTGAAATAAGTCAGAGAAGGACCATAAGATTTCACTCATATGTGGAATTTAAGAAATACAATAGATGAACATAGGGAAGAGAAGGAAAAAAAACAAAAGAGAGAGGGAAAGGCAAACCATAGAAGAGACTTAACTACAGAGAATAAACTGAGGGTTGCTGGAAGGGAGGTGGATAGGGAGATTAACTAATTGGGTAATAGGCATTAAGGAGGGCACTTATTGTGATAAGCACTGGGTGTTATAAATTCTACTCTTGAAATGTAATATGTATATATATATATTTATGTAATATACAGTATATGTAATATGTAACTAGAATTTAAATAAAAACAAAAACAAAAAAAGAATCAGCTAAAATTACTTTGTTTCTGGCAATGAAGGCTCTAACTAAATAGATTCTAATGGATCAATGAAAGAAATTTATGGACAATTAACATTTGGATAAATAAGCATCTGAAATTTAACATGTTCAGAATTGAAATGTGAATTTCTAGAGAATATTTACAAATTGAGATATAATTCACATATCATACACTTTACTTTTTTAAAGTGTTTGATTCCATGATTTTTAGTACAGTTGACCCTCAAACAACACAAGTTTTAACCTCATGAGTCCACTTATACATGGACTTTTCTTGGTACAGTACAGTACTGTAAATGTATTTTTCTCTTCCTTATAATTTTCTAAATAACACTTTCTTTTATCTAGCTTACCTTATTATAAACATACAGTATATAATATGTATAACATATGAAATACGTGTCATTTGACTGTTCATATTATTGGTAAGGCTTCTGGCCAACAGTAGGCTATTAGCAGTTAAGTTTGGGGGAGTCAGAAGTTAGACACAGATTTTTGATTTCACAGGGGAGTGGGTACCCTAATCCTCTGTCATTCAAGAGTCAACTGTAGGGGCGCCTGGGTGGCGCAGTCGGTTAAGCGTCCGACTTCAGCCAGGTCACGATCTCGCGGTCCGTGAGTTCGAGCCCCGCATCGGGCTCTGGGCTGATGGCTCAGAGCCTGGAACCTGTTTCCAATTCTGTGTCTCCCTCTCTCTCTGCCCCTCCCCCGTTCATGCTCTGTCTCTCTCTGTCCCAAAAATAAATAAACGTTGAAAAAAAAATTAAAAAAAAAAAAGAATTCCCTCTTTAAAAAAAAAAAAAAAAAAGTCAACTGTATATTCACAAAGTTGTATATCCATAGCCACTCTATAATTCCAGAATACCTTCAGCAAATCAAAAAAACCCCACAAAAAACCCCCATAAACATTAGCATTCATTCCACCTCCCACCAACCCCAAATCTTGGCAAACACTAACTTCCTCTCTGCCCTTATGAGTTCACCTATCTGGAACATTTCATATAAATGAAATCATATAATGTGTCTGTAGAGTCCAGCTTATTTAATTCAGCTAATGTTTTTAAGACTCATGCATGTCATAGGATATATTAGCACTTCATTCCTTTTTATGGCTAAATAGTATTCCATTGTATGGGTATACCTCATGTTGGTTATTCATTTGTTAATTGTTGGACATGTGGGATGTTTCCACTTTCTGGCTATTATGAATAATTCCACTATGAACATTTCTACAAGTTTTTGTGTAGACATGTTTTCAATTCCCTTAGAAGTGTGTATTGTGTTTGTGTATGTTTAATTTTTTTCATATTTGCATGAATGTATATTGAATAAGTGATCAGAAAGGGGCTATATATCTAGGAGTTCAACTGTTGAGTCCTATGATATATTTACCTTTCTAAAGAACTGCTGAACTATTTTCTGAAGTGTCTACATGATTCTACATTCCCATCAGCCACATATGAAGATTTCAATTTTTCTTATCATCCCCAAAATTTGTTACCATCTTTTTGATACAGCCATCGTAGTTGGCATAAAGTGATATCTCATTATTGTCTTTATTTGTGTTTCTCTAATGGCTAATGATGTTTCATTACAGCTTGTGTACAATAACAAGTGTAATTCATCAGTTACCTTGCTAAGTACGGATAATGGAAACAAATCTCTAGGATATACTGTTAAACAAAAAATGAGAAGTTGCAGAATAACATATGTAGTATACTGTCCATTGAAAAGAAAAAGACAACACATGCACAATCCTATGAAATTATCACTTGGGAGGGAGACATGGACTAAAATATAAAATGCACTAGGCATCTTATAGTTGAATATATGATAGGGTCCTCTTTTGATTTTGTCTCACCTACTCCTCACAATAATCCTAACAGAAGGGCATTATCCTCCCTCTTTACACTGTGGCAGTTGGTGAGCTCATTTGCCCATGACCTCAATCTTTTTCAGTCTTCTACTATTCCATCTTTATCCACTTGGCTGTAGCAGAAGCTGATCTGTTGCATAAAAACCTAACTCGGACATGTCTTGGTTTAGAAATGAAGACTTGATATAAATTGGGCCACAGGATCACTATCTGGGGCTTTAGGATGCCAAATTAAAAAATAAGACTCCCTGGGTGTCTTGGGGTGCCTGGGTGGCTCTGTTGGTTTAGCATCTGACTTCAGCTCAGGTCATGATCTCATGGTTTGTGGGTTCAAGCCCCACATAGGGCTCTGTGCTGACAACTCAGAACCTGGAGCCTGCTTCCAATTCTGTGTCTCCCTCTCTCTGTGCCCCTCTCCCACTCACACTTTGTCTCTCTCTCTCAAAAATACACATTAAAATTTAAAAAAAAAAAAAAAGGAATGCCTGGGTGGCTCAGTCGGTTAAGCGTATGACTTAAGCTCAGGTCATGATCTCGCGGTTCGTGAGTTCGAGCCCCGCGTCGGGCTCTGTGCTGACTGCTCAGAGCCTGGAGCCTGTTTCAGATTCTGTGTCTCCCTCTCTCTCTGACCCTCCCCCATTCATGCTCTGTCTCTCTCTGTCTCAAAAATAAATTGGGTGGCTCAGTCGGTTAAGCGTCCGACTTCGGCTCAGGTCATGATCTCACGGTCAGTGAGTTCGAGCCCCGCGTCGGGCTCTGTGCTGACCGCTCAGAGCCTGGAGCCTGTTTCAGATTCTGTGTCTCCCTCTCTCTGACCCTCCCCCGTTCATGCTCTGTCTCTCTCTGTCTCAAAAATAAATAAACCTTAAAAAAAAATTTTAGGGGTGCCTGGGTGGCTCGGTCGGTTAAGCGTCCGACTTCGGCTCAGGTCATGATCTCACGGTCAGTGAGTTCGAGCCCCGCGTCGGGCTCTGTGCTGACCGCTCAGAGCCTGGAGCCTGTTTCAGATTCTGTGTCTCCCTCTCTCTGACCCTCCCCCGTTCATGCCCTGTCTCTCTCTGTCTCAAAAATAAACAAACGTTAATTTTTTTTTTAATTTTAAAATTAAAGAAAAAAGACTCCCCCTGGGTGGCCACATGTATGTTTGAAATGTTTTTAGCTTAAATAACCGAACCCTAAGTACACAATGACAACTTAATGGCATCAGGTCTGGATTCCATGTTTAGGTGGCTTCAAAGCCTTTCTCTCTAAGTATCACATTTATTCTATGTGTAGCACTATTTTAGGCAATTCATGAAATGTAAAAATAATGAGACGATAAAAATTAGTAAATATGTGAGGAAGTGACTGATGGATAAAGATTGAATGAGCAAAGAAAAATGAAGTTGGATAAAAGAGTTGTTAGTATGAGTATTTATATGAATTATCAAGATAGCTGCAATTTGATTTTGTTTTTTTAATTTTATGACATAAAATGAATTTTTATAAAAAACACAGCATATCCTGAAAGGGACATATAGAAAGATATTGATTTAAACAGTTTATGTAGTAGAGAATAAATGGAAACACTTAAAGGTCTTTTAGTAAAAAAGGGAAAAAAACCATACTGTATATCCATGACACATAATAATACCATGTGCAAATGTAAAAGGATGAGGTACATCTACACATAGTGACATGGAATAGTTTTGAAGACAAATAAAGTGGAAAATGTCAAGTTAAAAAATATATAAAAGCAATGTTGATAGCATTTAGTTTAGAAAACAACAGGAAAAACAGAGATACATAGTACAAATAAATGAGGGGTGAGAAAGAGAAGGACAGAAGAAAGTCTGGAAAGATAAATACCAAACATATAATTAATAAACATGAAAAAACACAGTCCAGAGAGTCCATCCAGGGATAGATAAAATAAGACTTGTACTCTTTAAATTGCAAGCTTCTGTATTATATTACTTCTGCATCAATGAATATGGAGGTTAAAAAAAAAAAAAGGTAAAGAGTAAGTCTGTCTGTGCCAAATTGGATTATTGATCATTGACCCTCTTTGTATGTGCATAAACAATACTATGTTAGGAATTTAGAGCCACAAGAACATTTCTAATGTTGTTACAATAATCAATATAGTACATCCCTCTACAAATGCTTTTAAACATCCCAAACATGACATTATCCCTAAGTCAGCCATGCATTGTTCTATTGTTCTGTCATGGTCCATTGCAGCATTTGGCTCTCTGGACTTCCCAAGAATTAAACCATGTTCCTTTGTTTTATGTGGCCAAGGCAGTAGCTGTATCTTCATGGCAATCTATTTCTTAGGGAAGTGTGGCCAAAAAGAGAAGGCATAATTTGGCAATGATTATGATGTTTATAAACCCAATAAAAACCAACAGTGACCTTTAGATACACAAATTTGGCTTTGAATTTACTTCTGTTTGGTGTCTGAAAAGATTAAGCAAAATAGTTTGGGAAGATAATATAATAAAAATATGATACTATTTCTAATTCTCATAACCAAAAATAGATTTAAGATACTCTATGGTAACAATCTGGGTCTTTGAAGTTTTGAGTCCAATAGCTGGATAGATCAATTTACATATAATGGTTTTCTAGATTCATAGGGATAAACACACAAATCTTCAATGGATTTACTAAAATCTATATCCTGTGTAATTGTCCTTTATTATTATCAAATGGATCGTTTTATCACTTGCAGAAAGAAGGACAGAAGCTTCGGATGACAATTAAATTGTATTACATATTCCTTTACAGTAATAATGTTGCATGTAAAGGAAAAAGGATTTTGTATGAATCAACTTCCTTTTTTAATCCCTACACATAATTAATCTTAGGAGGAGGAGGAAAATGTAGGGACAGTTCTCAAAGTTTGCTCCAAGCAATTTTATTACACAGCCATTTGCTGATTGATTAACCAGTGTTCAAAGGCATATCGTCCCATCATGCACTGTAAGTAATTTATTAGAAATGCATACAACATTGCATCTGTTTCTCAAAGATGTTCTCTAGTAAGTATTTTTGGCTTTCTATTACAGGCATAGTATTAATATTCTAAGAATCTATGTGGTTTTATTTATAAATTCATCTTAATGTTAATGCATTCATCTGAAGCTGTTGATACACTAAAAAGCTCACTACAAAAAGCAATGGTGAACAAACAAATTAATCATATTTTTGCTTAAATCTTAATGCTTAATCTTAAAGTTTGATTAAATAATGTGTTAATGACTAAATAAAAAATTCCAATGAACTGATTTTCTCCCAATGATAGAAACAAGACTTACTGAATATGATTGTGTTTGTATACTATTTTAACCCTTTTACGATACTCTATCCATTTACTTTTACTGATGGGATATTGTTATCCTTGATGACAAACACATGGACAACTATTAATAGTAATTTCCTCTTTGCAGCTGGGATGGACTCCTGGTGAGATGGTACCTAGATCCAAACAGGGGCACCTGGTTGGCTCAGTCAGTTGAGTGTCTGACTTCAGCTCAGGTCATGATCTCACAGTTCATGAGTTCAAGCCCTGCACTGGGCTTTGTGCCGACAGCTCAGAGCCTGGACCCTGTTTCAGATTCTGTGTCTCCCTCTCTCTCTCTGCCTCACTTTCACTCATGCTCTGTCTTTCTCTCTCTCTCCCTCTCTTTCTCTCTCTCTCAAAAATAAACATTAAAAAAAGTTTAGATCCAAACAACAAATCTCTCTTTCCTGAATAACACTGCTTGGGGGACTATCATACCCATACACAGGAGACTTCTCAATGGTAGGAGCAGTTTCTAAAGCATAAATAATGTCTTCCACATTTCCCATTCCCAGGGTCATTAGACTATGCAATCTTCCAGCACAGGTATCACACCCATCTTTTTATCATCTTTGCTTTAAAACTGTCCTGCTTCGGAGGAGGCATTCAACAGATGAAGATGTTGAAAGAAATATTATATCCAAGTGATTGCTTAGTACTATGTAAATTTTTTCACATAAGTCACTGTACCAAATTTTGTTTAGGCTCAAGGTTTCTCCATCTGGAGGGAAGTCCTTAAAATATGAGGTGTTTTTTTCTCTTTTTTTTTCACAGTCCTCTACCTTAATATACCATGTCAGCTTGGGTTCTCCAGGAAGCATGGGATGAAACAGTTACAAGAATAAGAGGTTTGGGCAGGGGTGGGAGCGTAATGCCAATGAAAGGTAAAGAAGAGAAAGCAGGAGTATGAAGGGGAAGTCTATAGACCATGATGCCATGAAAGGAGAGGGGAAGGAAGGATTGAGGGTAACACAGGACTGTTGCACAGCTCTGAGAAAGTCTCAGCCAGTTCAATGGGAAGTTCTATTGCAAAAACTGCCTGAAAGGGAGTCTATATTGAGCAAAAATGACTAGCTCCTAATATCCTGTGCATGCTCAGTCATTGGATTGTGCTGTCTCAGAAGATTATGTCCTCAGCTCAAACACTGAAATAGAGGCCAAATGCCCTGCAAGCAGAATAAGCCTCTACTCTCTACAAGGTCTCTAGTAAAGAGAACTCCAAGTGGCACCCCTTCATGGTTACCATGTACATGTACTCTTACCCATAATTGCAACCCCATAACATCCCTTTCCTGAATTCTCTATGTGGCAAACTTCTACTCTGCCGTTAAACTTATTTTTAATGTCCCTCAAATCCCTCTTTCTCTAACTTCACTTGCCCAGTAAGTCTTCTATACTTATCTTTTTTCTATCACTTTGTACTCACCATTAACAGACCCTTTGGTACATTGTATTATACTTGGACTTTAGAACATGTGACAATGCCAAATACTATCACAAAGCAGAGGATGAGTCTAAGACAAGGAACCTATTTAGAAGCTTAGTTTATATATCCAAGCAAGACCTGAATAAGACCTGAATGACAACAGTAATTATAGAAACACTTGAGAAAAATATTAGAATGTCAAATCGTCAGACTGAAAATCCCCTAAGAGCAAAGTTCGTTTCCTCTTGGTCTATATTCCTAGGAGCATCTGCACAGTATTTTTCACAAATGTATACTCATTAAGTATTGGTTAGATGGAAATTATTATTTAAATAATGCATTATGTTTCTATTTACTTGGTCTCTCTCATAAAAGGCCATATGCAGCATGTTGAGCTCCTCAAGGGCAAGGCTGGGTTTTTTTTTACTTTCATTTTCCCTATGGCTAGGAAAACACTCAAAGATATGTTATTTTTGCTTTTTTTGTATTTTTTAATTTATTAACATAATATATAAAAGTTTATACAACAAATAAAAAATTATAATTAAAATGTGCTGACTTATGATGCTATATGGACAGCATTAAAATATGAATTATGATGCTGTATGGAAAACATAGAAGAAATAATATGAAAGTTTACAGAAAAACTTTTAGTTTGCATCCTGTCTCAAGTATACGGATCTGAAGCTATTTTATCTTTTTGAGTATTAGCTTCCTTACCTATATAAAACATAAATAATTATAACACAAGTATTACATTTCTAACCCAGTGAATGCATATCTAAAATGAAATATATTATGTTAGCATTATATTACTATGTTAGGTCATAAAATGATCTGAATCTGCAAAGTAAAACAGAGTGGTGGGCAGCATATCTTTTCCTTATCATATTAAAGAAATGTCTAACCAAGGATGATCTCAGGTAACGTTCATAGTCAACTATTTACTACAATTAAAGATCACAGATGTGGTAAAGTCATGTGTTAATTTGACTCTGTCTGAAAATATGCAAATAATTGCAGTCCCACTGAGCGATAACCCTAAAGTTTTATGGCCCCATCGGACAGTTTTGCATTGAAGCTCGTAAACTATCCTAACATTACCTATAGGTACATTGCTTCTCAAAATGCTCTTTTTTTTTTTTTTTAAGATGAAATTTATTGTCAAATTGGTTTCCATACAACACCCAGTGCTCATCCCAATAGGTGCCCTCCTTGTACAGGTCATAACATCTTATTGGCTTCCTCCCTAATTAATGAATTGAATGGAAACTTTAATATGTGTTAATTTTATATGTTCATGAAAGTCACAGTTTTTAACCTTTTGAAAATTGCTACTTAGCGATAGATTAGAGTCATGCTGGTTGAATTTGAGTCCCTGTTCTACCACTGAATAACTCTCTGATGAGAGAGTTACTTTGAACGAATTACTTAAACTCTTCAAATCATTTTTCTTATATGTAAAATGAGACCAACATTCCTTTGTTCATATGACTTTTTTAGGATTAATTATCAATATGCACATAAAGTTCTTAGAATGTAATCTGACAGATGAGTAATCAATAAATGTTTTTCATTATCCTTTGACTCCTTCTCCTCATCTTCTTAGTTTATCTAAACCCACCTGAAAATTGTTCATTTAACTACATTGTATATTTTCAGAATACTTTTCCGTAGGTTTCAATAACAGTTCATTCATGTTTTTATTTAGTAATTATTTATTTTGTCTTACCAAGAATATTTATTAACTACCTCTTGCTCAGCAATTAAGTAGGATAAGATTGTTCAATATTCCTTTTTTCTCATCTGTTTACTTCAGTGTCTGAGTTAACATAATTGCTTTCCCTCTGGTGTCTGACTCTGACCAATCAACCTCTTTGACCTCAAAACATCAGTCATGCGTTCACACTTCTATCTTAAATCATAGGCAACTTAGAGGAGACCATTCACATCCTTAATTATTTCCATGACCATCAGGCTGTTTCCGGATTTCTGTCACTGATGCCATGTCATACTAGACATGATACTACCTATTAAGGGTTGTTTAGGATTTTTGTTTTTGCTTTGTTTTGTTAGCCATCAAGCCATTGTTTTTTTTGAAGGTAAGTAGTAGTGACGTGTGACATTTCATAGTCTTGGCATACTTTCCCACATGGTCTCACTAAATAATTTAAAATTTTTTCTGTTATTTATAGTATCTTCATTTTATAGATGCAGGAATTGACCAGAGAGTTTAACTAAATTGCCTCAGCTCACAGAGCAGCAAGGAAGGAGCAGAAGAGGACTCAAATCCAGCTAGGTCCTTTGATTCCAGTCCCTGACTCTTACCATTATTCCTGCTTCCCCTTCTCTTACCAGGAAAATTAATAACTATCTTTAAGGAAAAAAATATTAACACAGGTCAACTATTACTTTTAATGACTACTCCAAGATAGCTATAGAAATACTAATGCCAGAAAATAACATATTCTAAAAGAATATATATAATAACATATTCAAAAATAAATCACCTGCTCCTTTCTCAGATCACTTTTATTAATGTTTATGTTTTAATGTTTTTTGTTTGTTTTGTTTTTGTTTTTGTTTTTATAGTGACCCAACATCTAGTCTAAAGGCCAGTATGATTTGAAACTGCTTTATTTCATTTTGGTACTATTAATATATTATCTCTAGCTGAAGAAACCTCTAGGTACATCTTATTACCACTTGATTTAACACACAGGTTATCCTACCATGATCTCATTCAAATTTGATTTACCTGATTGGCAAATTCTTAGAGATTAATAGGTAGAATTATGTAATGAAACAGTAAGTGATGCTATGGAGAATCTAGGACTGCATCAGCTCTGGAACAGGGCCCATAAGTTAGAAAGGACTCCAGATAATAGTCTTACAAGCTCTGAGTGCTCTAAATCTTTGTTTTCGATGACAGCATCAATGTTATCTCTAAGAAAAGCATGGTTTTACTTACCATTTGTGAGTCTCATAGCCAGAGGGATAAACAGCCTAGACAAGAAAAAAGTGAGAGACATAAGCTTGGCTTGATTTTAAAGGGGGTAAATGCATTAGAATGAGCAAATTACAGGAATAACCAGGGGTCACAAAAATGAATGTCAAAATATTCCAAATCTAAACATTATTGGCCCTGAAAGTGAATTATTTGTTTTCCTTGATTAGTAATCAAAAGCCTTCCCCCAGAAAACTTATCTAACAGGAAAGATTACATTCACTCTGCCTCCTACCTATAGTAATGTGGAAAAATTGCCCTAAATCAAGTTTCTGCTGGTAGAAGTTAAACTTTTTTTCTCAAAACTTCACATTACAGAAAAAAAAATGACTTTTGGTTGAAGCTACTATAATACTGATACTTTCTTGTGTATTAGTTTAATAGAGGTTTTTGTTTTTTTTTTCCAAAGCAGGGGTAGTGTACTTTTTTTTTTTTTTTTAAAGCAACTATCTATTGATTGACTGCCATATCCATAAGTAACAGTCTGTGTTTTCTTGTGCACACAACATGAATTTTAGTCATTTTCCCTATGAACAGTATATTTAAAGAAATTATTTTCTGCCTAATTAAATGGTGACTTTCCCTAATAAACTGCTTCAGAAAGCAATCTTGCAAGAGAAGTGAAGGGGATGACTTTTTCTATGGTTCACTCGTGTCTCTGAGCACAGAGACAAAGTTATAGCCATCAAACCAACAAAAGACTCCATAATGGCCTTTTTCTTCAAAATTCAAACTTGAATTCCAGAAAACCCTGTGTGAAGTAAATTAAAATGGGTAGTACATTCTTTTACAAAGAGATTCAATGTAGACCAACTGCACTTGTTTTCAGTGTGTTGTGAAGCATTTTATGCTCATGTTTATAAATCCAATGGTCAATAAAACTGGAAGAGGGGGAGAATCGATTGTCCTTGCCATTAAAGAGTCTTCTGTTTACACCTCTCTGTGCATCCTCCACTGTTCTGCAGTCCCTTTCCATTTGATTGTATAAATTTATAAATTATTAATTAGAAACACACAGTCCTCAAATATAAATACAAGCAGTGTGCCACCTGGTGAAATGCGCTGGGGTGATGCAACACTTTATCACATCTGTAGCCTAATGCTCCCACTGGTAAATAGCAAGTTCTGCATACAAATATGAATATAATGCCACATTAGGTTTTTGTTGGGGCAATAAAAAGCATCTGTCCATACTTCTGTCTTACATAATATCATTACTTCCTGGTGAAAAATGAAACCAATATATTTTAAAATTACTAAGCTGAACAATAATGAGACTGGGCATACTTTCATATCCTTGTGTTAAACAATAGGGGACCAGGTATATTTTCCTGTTAATGTTAAATAATGTTTAACAAATGTTAAACAGTACTGAGACAAGCAAAATTTTATTTAGTTGCTCAAGAAAATACTTTCTCCTGAAATACTAGACCATATATCAACTAAAAAGTCTTACTTAATCTAGTCGAACAGGCTAAAATTTGAAGCCAAGACTAGCTTTAAGATTTTGCCTTACTGTAATCACTAAACATGTGTCATAAACTTAACCCAGAATCAATCAGTTCCCCACCTTGCAAGACACCTTAAAATCTAATATATGTAGCTTCACTTGATCAGAAGATTTTTCTGATGATTTTTGGAAAAGTGAACAATTGGCTAGTCATTCCATGAACATTCAAATATCTCTCTTTGATAAATTATAGAGTGATAGGGGTGCCTGGGTGGCTCAGTCAGTTAAGCCTCCGACTTCAGCTCAGGTCACGATCCCACGGTCTGTGAGTTCGAGCCCCGCGTCGGGCTCTGGGCTGATGGCTCAGAGCCTGGAGCCTGCTTCCGATTCTGTGTCTCCCTCTCTCTCTGCCCCTCCCCCGTTCATGCTCTGTCTCTCTCTGTCTCAAAAATAAATAAACGTTAAAAAAATAAATAAATTATAGAGTGATAGAAAATCTTTCACCTTAGTAGTTCACAGGAAGTAGCCACTACTTAGATTTCTCATACAGTAAAACCATGAAATTTCCCAATTTCTTATGTACTGATCAAGTACCAAATACAAAACTAGGTACAATGGTAGGGGCTACTAATAGGGAATAAAATTGATTCCATCCCTTCCTTATAGAATATAAAGACAAACTATGTTCAGTTCTGTAAACAGCTACTTACTAGCTCTGAGATTTTGAGTAGGTGACAATCTAAGCTTTACTTTCCTCATCTTTAAAGAATGATTAGTAATAATTTCTTTATAAGATTTTTACAAAGATTGAATGTGCTTAGTTATAGAAAGAATTTACACTGTTGGGCACATAGTAGACACCCAAAAACTGTAGTGTTTTTTGTTTTTGTTTTTTAATTTTTTTAATGTTTATTTATTTTTGAGAGAGAGACAGAGTGAGAGCAAAGGAGGGGCAGAGAGAGAGAGAGAGAGAGAGAGAGAGGGAGACACAGAATCTGAAGCAGGCTCCAAGCTCCGAGCTGTCAGCACAGAGGCCGATACAGGGCTAGAACTCACGAACTGTGAGATCATGACCTGAACTGAAGTCAGATATTTAACTGATTGAGCAACCCAGGCGTCCCCAAAATGTAGTGTTTTTAATTAAAAAGAAAAGAACACAAATAAATCTAAATAAATAATAAAACAATTTCAAATTATATTGACTGGTATGAAAGAAGAGGAAGTAAGAAAAGAATACAGGTGCTAGTGATACATTCAAAGGACATTTTATCTGAGAATATGATTTTGCAGCTGCTACTCAAGGAGTAGGAACAAGCCATGAGAGAAGGGTGCACATTCCTGAGAAAAAAACTCAGATATATTCAAAGGCCCTAAAATGGGGAGTCTGCAGGTTCTAAGCAGGTCCAGTAACCTTAGAGCTTAGGAAACAAAGAGAACTAACTACTAGTACTACCAGTAAGCCCTAAAAGTTAGAAAAATCCAAAAGCAAAGGGTTGGGGTAGAGTAGGCAGAGGTATTGCTTAGTCTAGACCATCCTTAGTGCTTAACTTCACCAAATACACATGCCACCAAGTTGGACAGTTCTACCTATCCTCAAACTGCATCAGATATGGATGAAGGGGGGAAAGACTCCAGTAGAACAAAAAGATCCCATCCAGTTTTCTCAGCCTGAGACAGCTTTCAGGAAAGGCTGGAGAAGACATAATACACATCACACTGTATCACAGATGGAACTCAGATTCTAACCTACCTCACATGAAGCAAAGTGGAGGTAGGTTTATTGTCAAAACTTCATTGGTATCACCTACTTCTATACCATTTATTGAGAAAATGAATTCAAATGCAGTATCTTGATTTATGAAAGTAGACAATGTTGCTGTGACTAAATTCCATATTTTTTAATAGAATGTCTAGAAATACATAACACAAGGTGGGGAGTAAATTCTACATGACTTTTTCTTTTATTTCTCTACAGGTGAAGGTTTTAGGTTCACTTTTGGAAAAGTTGGGATATACCAAAAATCTAAGACAAATCTGTGCCGAAGTTCATACAAGGGTTCAATGTTTTCCTACCTACTTTTTAAAATTATTATTATTTTTTTTAAGTAGACTTCATGTCCAGTGCAGAGCCCAATGCAGGGCTTGAACTCACAACCCTGAGGTCAAGATCTGAGCTGAAATCAAGACCTAAGCTGAGATCAAGGGCTGGATGCTGAACCAACTGAACCACCCAGGTGCCCCATCCTACCTAATTTTTATCAGAGTTTATGCATTAAATACTTATTAAATTATTTTTTTATAACGGGTACTATAAAGACTCTGAAGTATATGTGAATAAAAGAATCCCTTCATTTTAGATTTTATTGCTTTATTATTCCACAGGAGTTTTGGTCCACGATTATTACTCAATTACATCTCCATCACTCAGATCAAAAAACCTTTATAAAAATTGAGATGCCATTCACATTTAAATAATAGAAAACTGTGGAATATTTCTTTTGGAACAGTTCACCTCTTAACCTCTACAAACACCTAATTTTGCCTGCATAACTGCACAATTACAACATTATAATTTAATCAATCTTATATATTCCCCATCTTCCCTAATTAATTATGTTTTATGCTTAAGGCTAGATTAGTTATTCAAAAGTCTTCTATATGTCCTATACAGGATCCATAGGGAACCCTAGTACACCCAAGATAAGACACTGAGATAAAACTTCTTTAGCCTCAGAATTATAAGATGATGTAATCTACAAAATACTTTTATTGGTAGGCTAAAAGTCTATGTATGTCATGGGGAAATGTGTCAATTAACACTGTAACACCAGTTGAAAATACTAGAATATATGTTCAACATATATATGTAAATATATATATATATATATAAACAAATTTTGAAATATGTCTCTGGTTCCTTTTTTCTCCTTGCGTTCTCCTCTTCCTTATTATGGATGCTGTCTCTACTGTGGTGATATTTTACATCTGATTGTTACCTTACTGCCAGGTATATGCCCACAGAAATTATTGTGACTGCAATGGAAAAAAAATCAGATTCTCCTTACTGCTTACAATCTCTTTCTCTCTGTGTCTCCATCTTTATCTCTCTCTGTTGCTCTCATACACACAGACGTGCACGCACACACATACACAATGCATCCCTTTCCTTTTCAATAGAGAAATAACATAGAGTAGGCTACTTGTAGATATAAACCCCAAAATGGAGACAACTCCAAAATTTTCACGGTTTAACAGAAAGAAATCGTTCATGGCCAATGAGTATAGAAAGGAGAAGGGGATCTGTTCATGCAATCATACAAGGACCAGGAATGTGTCCTTCTAGGCACCGCCTAGGGCACAGTTGACCTGCACTTCATCTTCTGAATCCAACTAGGGGTAAAGGGAAGACAGACAGATTGTGTGTGTGTGTGTGTGTGTGTGTGTGTGTGTGTGTGTTGAGATATAAATGATATATGACATTATATTAGTTGTGGGTATGCAACATGATTTCATATTTGTATATATTGTGAAATGATCAGAGTGAGTTTTTTTATTTTGTTTTGTTTTTTTATGTTCAAGGTCTGGAGGTAGCATACATCACTGTGCTGCACTACAGTGGCCGGGATCCAGCAGTGTGCCCCTACCTGAGTGCCAGGAAGATGAGAACACTTGCCTCGCTATATGTCAAGAGGAGAAGGAGAGGGTCTGGTACACCCATATCATTCTCCACCACAAGTTGGATAATCCAAACCACTGATGCAAGTATTATTATACACATGAAACGAGCTGGTTGAGACGAGAACACACATTGACTTGGACAAAATTATATCATCAAAGTTGTGGAAAAATGATGCCAATGGGCAAGCTTTCACAAACTACCACAAGCAAGTACCAATGCATTTGAAAGGGCTGAGAATGGAGTGATATTCTTGAGGGGAAATTGGTTAGTACATGGCACAAATGTTTGAACAAAACTACTAGTCGCTGTTATAGTAAGTATCCACAGTCAATTTTATTATATACCAAACAATACGCTAAGCTTTATGTCATCTAATTATCAGAATTACTTTTATCCACCCCGTTTTACAGATGAGAAAACAGGTTTTAGAGAGGTTGAAGACATGATATAAAGCGATCTTGCAAATATCTTTTAGAATAGATAGTCAAACCCAAGTCCATAATCAAAGATTTTAACGAGACTGCTACCCTGGCCTACATAATACCTCCCACCAGCGAGCGTGGGCGCGCGCGCACACACACACACACACACACACACACACAGCACGCATGTGCTTGGAGGGGAATACTGCATGCATCCCTATAAGAACATATTGAATAATTTGAATTAAATCATTTGGAATTCTAAATCCTGTGTCAGGTATGTGCTGTGGTTTCCTGTCTTCAGTATAATCATTTAGAGAATTCGGGCATTGATGTTATTGGTCATGGCTCCAATTCTCCTTTCATGAGGAGGTTAGCCTACCTACAGATCTTTAGCTCTCAGGAGGCTCGTATGTATTTACTCATTTTAAACTTGTAAATATTTTTTATTAAAAAATGTATCATCACTACTTAAATGTAAGAACCATGAGAGGAGGGATTTTGCTTGTCTCCCAAGTTCTATCTCCAGCACTGAATGCTGTCCTTGGTAAGAATGGAATGCCTCTGAGCACTAAATCAATGAACAACAAAATGGTGAGAATACAGTGCTGTGTAATACAGACAATATCTGTGCTTTGGTTAATGTTCTATCTTAAAAGTCAGTTAAATAGGCTATAGCTGTACAGGAACATACATGCTCTGGTGGAGGAAACATGCATACATGTGATAGTAGACCACAGTAATTTTCAAATCACATGTGAATAGGAGTCATTATTTCTATGTTATTGCTAAAAAACAAATCTACAGAACACCTAAGCCCATTTAACTCAGCCAGCAGCCCAGGTTTCCCTGAGCAGCAGGCTATGGTTTTGTCTGAAGGAAACATTATCCCATCCCACAGTGGCCTTCAAGGAGACTGAACTGCCCTGTCATTAATCACAAAAAGAATGCAAATCAGAAGACAGCCAGCATGTCCTCTGCAAACAGGACCTGTGTCATAATGGTGAGTCACATGTGTGACTGTGGAGGAAGAATAAACAGCCTTTTGTTATTTGTGGATTTGCACAAAGGCTAAATACACCTTTCGTTAAAAAATTGGAAAATGACAGAATCTTTTATTTTTGCCAAAGTCAGTAAAAAATGTAGTTTTTGGAGACATTTTTGACATTTACAATATCAATTATTACTTAGCTATTGCTTTTTTTTTCTCTTTCTTCAAGTATTGCTAGCACTGTTGCCATTATTTGAATGCCACCTTTGTCTCTCAACTATTGTTTCAGAAGCACTGCTCCTCACCCCCACTGCTTGTTTTTTGGTTATTCTTTGACAAGAAAGAAGTACTAATAAAATTGTCCTGCTAAACACAAACCTAAGGACTAAATAATTCCCTTCTCCCACCTCTGCTTATATTATTTGTGAGTTGCTAAAAGTTTCCATATACACACTGTGCCTCTGGACTTAGTTAATAGCATGGACACTTGCAAAATAAAACAATGTAATAGGGAATCAAATAAGATAACAAAAATTGTCCCTCTGTGTTACCGTCTTACTTTATATTATAAAATTGATGCTAAGTCTAAGAGTTTTCTGTTTTGTCAGTTCAGGACAAAGGTGCTTATAAACTTATATAATTTTAGTTATGTTTAATTTTACTGAAAAATAAAACAGGATAAGTATTTCATTTATCTGTCAATGTCACTTACCATTTTACTGAAACTAATCACTTTCAATTTGCAAATTATTTAACAATCTAATCCTCACTGACAAAAAACTTTCAGATAGATTAGAAAGATAGATGATGGCTAGCTAGCTATCAAATGCACCAAACACATTTAATCTTTCTTGACATGTCCAAAAGATAGTATGATTATAATATTATTGTACTATCTGATCTTGCAATAATTTTGCTGTCACCTCTCAGGCATTAATAATTATTATTATAACAGATTCTTACCACTACTCTTATATATATATATATATATATATATATATATATATATATTCATACACATTCATATATATATATTCATACACATTCATATATATATATTCATACACATTCATATATATATATATTCATACACATTCATATATATATATATATATAATAGATTCTAATAGCAAACCAGTTTATTTTTTTAGTTTTTAATGTTCATTTATTTTGAGAGAGAGGCAAACTGCAAGTGTGGGAGGGGCAGAGAGAGAGGGAGACACAGAATCTGGAAGCAGGCTCCAGGTTCTGAGCTGTCAGCACAGAGCCCAACGTGGGGCTTGAACCCACAAACTATGAGATTATGACCTGGGCCGAAGTCAGTCACTTAACTGACTGAGCCACCCACATGCCCCAATAGCAAACCAGTTTTGAACCCACTACATAGTTGGGTGAATTTGGGAAAATCACTTTTATTTTTTTATAACTTTTTAAAAGCTTGTTTCACTACTTTCTACCATATTAGAGTTTAAATGTGTCATGCCAGTATAATATGACTTTTATATAAATATGTAATGTTCTTTTGCTTCCTTAGACCTTTTATTCTTCTAGTTAAGAAATGTTAGCAGTGTATGTCCACATATGAAACTTTAGGATTATTCTGCTTGATACTTGGTGGAACTTTGACCATGAACATTTAAATGATTAAGTAGAGAAAGTTTTCTGGTTTTTTTCCCCCTCCCATTAATCATTTCTTTCTTCATTTGCTTTCTTCTTAAATGTAATCTTGTATTTCATTTAATTCCTTGTCATTGTATGTTTCATTTTATATTCAGTTTCCTATTTTATTTTATTTTTTGAGAGAAGAAGAGAATTTTAAGCAGGTTCCACACCTAGTGCAGAGCCTGAAACGAGGCTCAGTTTCACCATCATGAGATCATGACCTGAACTGAAATCAAGAGTCAGATGCTTACTGACTGAGCCACCCAGGTGCCCCAAATTTCTTATTTTAGTAATCTAATCTTTAACCATTCTTTTCTTTCATTCTATCCACTATTTGTTGATTAATTTATTTTGAGATAATTATTAAGTAGTAATTTAAAATATTACTAAATCATATATTATTTTATAAAATTAAGCTATATTTTATAATATTAAATGTTATGGTATTAAATATATTAAATAGTATATTGTTTTATATTATTAACCTTACATTATATTTTATAATATTTATAATATCAAACTAGTTAATATCACTAACTAGCTGTTATTAAATAGTAATTCAAATAGTAATTGGTAATTAAATAGTTGTTACATTGTAATTTTTTCTTATAGGAAATATGTCTTTATTTATAACATTATTGCTAATTTTGGTGAAGATACAATTTACAAGTAATTTATTTTATTTATTTATTTCTTAAAGTTTATTTTGAGAGAGGAAACACATGCCAGCAGGTATGCATGAGTAGGGGAGGGGCAGAGAGTGAGGGGGAGAGAGAATCCCAAGTAAGCTATGCATGGTGTCAGTACAGAGCCTGATGCAGGGCTCAATGTCACGACTTGATATCATGACCTGAGCCAAAATCAAGAGTCCCACACTCAATTGACTGAGCCGCCCAAGGTGCCCCTGCAATCAACTTTTAAACATTTTATATTTTCTTTTTTTTTTTTCAACGTTTTTTATTTATTTTTGGGACAGAGAGAGACAGAGCATGAACGGGGGAGGGGCAGAGAGAGAGGGAGACACAGAATCGGAAACAGGCTCCAGGCTCCGAGCCATCAGCCCAGAGCCCGGCGCGGGGCTCAAACTCACGGACCGCGCGAGATCGTGACCTGGCTGAAGTCGGACGCTTAACCGACTGCGCCACCCAGGCGCCCCCATTTTATATTTTCTTTACAGATATTAACTATTTCCTCAAGGGATGTTATTTCTTTTTTTTTTTTTAAGAAATTACTCTCATTGTCTTAGTTTTCCTAAAATACATGATCATTGTTGCTTATAACTTATTTGCATGCACAGTGGTTAATTTTATGTCAACTTGCTTGGCCACAGGGTATCTAGATTAAACATTATTTCTTGGTGTGTCTACAATGGTGTTTCTGGATGAGATTAGCAATCAGTGGGCAATCAGTAGGCTCAGTAAAATCAGATTTCCATCCCCATTGTGGGCGGGCTGCATCTGATCTGTTGAAGGTCTTAACAGAAAAATGTTGGAGAAAGGAGGAATTCACGTGAGTCCTTTTTTTATCTCAACACTTGAACTGGGACATCTCATCTTGTCTTCTGCTCTTGGACTGGGATTTATACATCAGTTCTCCTACTTCTCAGGCTTTCTGACTCAGACTGAATTTATACCATTGGATTTCTGGGATCTTTAGCTTGTAGATATCAGATCATTGGACTTCTTAGTTCCCATATTGGTATTAGCCAACTTTTAATACATATGTTGTATTGTATATATAATGTGTATATAAATATGTAAATATATATATATACACACACGTATGTATATATAGTATATACATACATATGTGTGAATATACATCTGTATGTGTGTGTATATATACATACACACACATACATATACAAACATATACAAATATCCTAAATATCCTATGGCTTCTGTTTCTCTGGAGAATCCCAATACAGTATTGATATCTATACTGCATTTCCTCAGTCCAACACTTAACTAACAGTTAACTGCTAGTTTGCTTAGGTTCTTATTAGAAAAGTCTGGCACCAGAGTTGGTACAGATATTGGAGGTAATGAATAGAAATACAGAAGCAGTCTTTTCCTGGAATGTAGTTGCTTATCCTTAGTATGGTTTTCTCTTGGTTCCTTGAGGGTCGTTCTAAGTTATTTTGTATAATTCAACTCCTGGAATCTGCTCTATGAATCTCTTGTATCAACAATCCAAATTTTATTTGGACAATCACTTGATTGTGTCTTGCAGGATTTCCTGTTGCTAATTTGGCAGAATGCTGCTACCTTCTATGCTTTAGAAAAATATTTCACAGAATTTCCATTCCCGTATGCTTCTCAGTCAGAGTTTGCCAATCATAGGAGCTTGCTCAAGACTGGCAAGGCAGCTGGAATAATATAAATTCCATTATTCTCCAGAGGTGGTGGCAGCCAGACACATAGAGACAATCTCAGCAACATCCCAGTAAGTTCTTGAGAATCATTGTAGCCTGTGGTAGAGTAAGATCTGAGAACTTCTCAGAGATTCTTGAGAATTGACACAAGTTTCAGGATTTTTTTTTAAGAGTCATTCCGTGATGATGCAAGCTGAGATAGATCCTCAGTATGAAATGGTGACTTCTGGAACCATCTTCCATGACCTGCATTCCTCATCTCTTCCAAAATGCATGTAAGCCCCTTCCTCTATTTTAAACTCTTTATACATCTAGTATGTAGCACAGTTTCTGTTTTCCTGACATTTATGTTTTCTAAATTCAATCACAGATTAACCTTGAAGGAAAATATTTTTATTTTAGTTGCTTTAGGGATGAGAGAGTAGATTTTTAATTAATTCTTAATTACTTAATGTTCATACCATCCCCTGTACACACAAACCTGATCTCTCAATATTGTGGCTATCTGCTAGGAAAATATATATATTTTTTTCTTTTGGTTTTATTTTTGTTTTTGGTGGTTCTCTCTCTCTCTCTCTCTCTCTCTCTCTCTCTGTTTTGTTTTTGGTAGTTCTCTACATAAGATGTCTGCTTTCTAGTTGAAATTTTCTTCAATGTGATCCTAACATGTCTTATATCATCTAGGAAATTCCTATTATTCTCTCCTATTCTATCATCTAGGAAATTCTTATTATACTATCAGTATCTGATCCATATTATTTTTATATGTATTCAATCCTTTCAACGAGACATAAGAGGGAGGAGCAGTAGCTACGTATGTTTAGTAAGCCATCTTTAACTAGAAGCCAAGCTTCTAGAGATAACTTTTTACGCCACTATTCAAATGTCAAAATATAGAAAGGTAATTTAGTCAAATAAGGTTAGCAAATGTTCTATACTATTTACTTTACCCTGAAAACTCAGGATGAACATTTGTATGTTATAAACCATGACAAGTCTTGCAATAAAATAAATCTATAAAAATTTATTTGATCCTATGTTTTCCAAACTTATTTAACTACTTTACTTACCATAAATAATGGCATTCTACAAGATAACAGTTTATATTGTCATTCTATGGTTCTTATAAGAACAGATATACTGGTTTCTAATGGGAGGAAAATAGGTATAGAAATATACAAAAGAATCCTTAAAAAACACAATGTTACTATAACACATCACTACATTCTATGGTTGTAGTAATTATTCTTTTATTGTTCTTATTTTTTTTAACATTTATTCATTTTTGAGAAACAGAGTACAAGCAGGGGAGGGGCAGAGAGAGAGAGAGAGAGAGAGAGACAGAATCCGAAGCAGGCTCCAGGTTCTGGGCTATCAGCAACCTGAGCCGAAGTCAGATGCTTAACTGACTGAGCCACCCAGGCACCCCTCTTCTGATTGTTTTAATTGCGTCTTTAGCTTTAACAATCTCAGAACAGAGTGCAGTTAAATATTAACTAAATGAGAACAAACAGCTGCAGCAATTAAAAAAACATCAGAAGAGAAGAATATGGAAATACCAATAACATCTCAATATTCTTTAAAAGTTGTCTAATACCTCAACAGAGTGATCACTCACCAATAAGACCAGTGATGCTAAGTTCTGACATCCATACATGTAAAATATATTACCAACATGCACATTGATGAATTATCTATTCATTGCACTCCTACATTTCCCACTAAAACTACATGTTTGCTTATAACTAACAGTCATGAAATAATAGATCAGTTCTATTTCTGTCCAATAGCAGCACCTTTTCACGGTGCTGCAACTTGAGAATTTATTTCATGTGTCATTTTACTTGAAGAAATTATTACTTGTATATTCCTAGTCCATAAGCTTCCTATAAGAAGCAACAGTTATTGGCTGAAGATTCTTTTTGCTTTTTCTGCAGCAAAGTCTTGTCTTTTTCTGAATTCTGTTAATTATGTCCTATATTCCCATTTGTTCTGTTGCCCGATTTGTAGAACCAGTTTCTCTCACCTACATAAATACAACATCCTGCTGATGGTTCTTCCTAGAGGTCATCTCTCATTATTACTAAGTGTTCTTTAATGCTAACAGAATTTTTCTCAGAAAAAATTTCATAAAATTATCATCTGACCTAAACATATTTTCTGGTTTGCATTACAGGACATGTTTCAAAGTCATTTTCAAGGCTTATTAAATGTTATATAGCATGACTATATATACATATACATATACGTATACGTATACGTATACGTATACATATACATGTGTGTGTGTATTTCTCTATTCATTTAACAAATGTATTTGAGTTTCTGCCTTAGCCAGGGCAATATTATAGGTGGTGAGGATAGAATCAGACACATGACAGACAAAATAATCAGGTGCTGTGATGGTCTTTTGATGGGTCAGCTTGGTGTGCCTGCAGTGTCCAGGTGTTCAATCAATCACTAATACAGGTGTTTAGGTGAATATATTTTATATATATGATCAAGGTCACATTGTTACAAAACTTTACTTAAGCAAGGGAGATAACCCTAGATAATATATACCATATATAATCTGTTGACAGACACAGGCTATTTCTGTATCTTGGCCATAGTGAATAATAGTGCTAACTATTGATGCTACAAAGGAAATCACAGGGCTTCAATCTATCAAATTAACACACTCAATATCTTAAATTTATACAGTTATATGTCAAATCTATTGCAATTATTTTTTTAAGTTTACTTTGAGAGAGAGAAAGAGAGAGAATGCATGTGCGAGTATGGGGAGGGGCAGAGAGAGACGGAGAGAGAATTCCAAGCAGGCTCCAAACTGTCAGCACAGAGCCTAACATAGGGCTCGATCCCACAAACTGTGAGATCATGGCCTGAGCCAAAATCAAGAATCAGACGCTTACCCCACTGAGCCAACCAGGCGCCCTTTCAATTAATTTTTTAATTAAGAAAAAAAAAAGAACTTTATGGATAGCAGATTTAGCCCCCTGAAGAGCTCAAAGTTCTAGGCTGCCTTTGCTGAAGGCTTGCCTTACCAGCAAGAATTCAGACTTGACTACCTACCCCCTATCTTGTTAGCAAATTATAAATTTACATAAAGAAATTTATTGTAAATATCTCCTACTGGTTCTGCTTCTCTGGCTGAAACCTTACTGATAAAGGCACAAGGAAATCGTGAATAAACAAGTAATAAAAATGGATAACACAGTATTTATTGTGCTAAGTGCTATAATGAGAATGAAGCACAGCAATTCAAAGTGATTGGCTTTGTTTATGACTCTTATTCCATTTGTATTTTAATGATGATGATATCTGAAATGACTACATCCTTAGCTTAACTTATGCTAAACAAGTTTCGTTTAGATATACTACACAAAATTTCCTCCCATCTATAACAATATTATGAACAATGAAACCAACACTGGTAATAGTGGCAGATGTTTCTTGAGTGTTTAAGAGTCGGACACTATCATAATCATTTCACAAATACAATTTCTTTTAATCTTCATGACAATATTATGATTGTAGAGGTTGCTAATTTTTTTTTTTTTTTTTTTTTTCAGGCAAAACCCTGAAGCATAGAGAGGTTCAGTAGTTGACCAAACGTACAAGATCACCCATGGTACAATAAGAATTCGAACCAGACTCTTAACCAATATGAGAATTAGCCCATTCCTAAATCTAACTTGCTAGTTCTATTTCAACTCTGACATCTTCTAATGTACTATTTTTCCATGGGACTAAAGTAACATAGCTTATAATCATTGTACCAATAACTTAGCATCAGGAACACATCAAGGTGCAATTCAAAAAAGCCTTTGCCAACCCACCAACCAGAATTAGTCATTTTTTTCTCTGAATCCTACAGCACTCTGCAATTATCCTGATTTAGCTTGGAATATAGCCAATTGAAATGGCATCATTATATATATTTTCTTATTAAACTGTATTTTCACTAAGAGCCACCATCTTGTTTTATTGGGCTAAATATTTACTCCAGTATCTAGAATAATGCCTGGAGTTGAACAAGTAGTTAATTAATAAAATTACATAAAATTAATTTAAAATTTGAAACTCTTCCCATTACACAATTATATGAAGTGCACCATTTAAAAGAGAGAGAGAGAGACAGAGAGAGAGAGAGAGAGAGAGAGAGAGACAGAGAAAGGAAACAAAATGCCAAGTCCATTCTGACCAGCATGTATCTCCTAAGACTTGAGACTCTGTGATGCTCAACACACTGCCCCTTTTCCCTAATTTAAACTGTTTTCCCACTGTGTCTTCTGCATTAGTGGTCATGAGTGTTTACTAGGGGTCGTGAGGAATTCCTTCAAGATTGTCTCTTCATATCTTATAAAATATTCAACATAGACCAAAGGGTGTGACCAAGGACCAAGTTGTTTCCAATTAAAAAAAAAAAAATTAAAGTTAATTTATTTTTGAGAGAGAGAGAGAGAGAGAGAGAGAGAGCATGAGCAGGCGAAGGGCAGAGAGAGAGACACACACAGAATCGGAAGCAGGCTCCCAGGCTCTGAGCTGTCAGCACAGAACACAATGCGGGGCTTGAACCACAAACCACGAGATCATGACCTGAGCCAAAGTCAGACGCTTAACTGAGCCACCCAGGCACTCTTCCAATTTTTTATTGTAACACTGTGGCAACAAATTATAGTTTTCGAGATGGCCATACATATATATATTTTTTGACCCTGATGCTCTTTTTTATAGGGTAACATTGCCATTCTTCATTGGAGATGTGGGATGCACATTCAGTCCCCTGAACCTTAGTTGATCTTTATAACTATGTTAGCTAATACAATGTATAGGAAGGGCACTGCATTACTTTCTGACTTTGGAGACTCAACAATTAAAAGTGATGCTGCTCTTGTCTCTCAATTTATTGTGATGGTCACCCTTGGAACCCAGCCACCTGCTTGTGATGAAACCCTGGTCACATGGAGAGGACACACATAGGTTTTCTGGCTGACATTTCAAACTAGACCATTAGGACATCCAAGCATCAAGTATAAGACATGAGAGTAAATGGATCTTTAGGTAAGAGAGGGCTTCAAACTTGAAGTCTTCAAGCCGAGACTACAGACATCCTCAGGTGGAGGTAAGTTATAGTCTCTCTGAATTCCTGACTATAACATTTGTAAGAAGTAGATAATGATTACTGTTGCTTTAAGCCACTTAGTTGGGGTAATTTATTAACCAACTGGGACAGAAACATAGGAAAGAATATATTTTTTGGGTATCTGGGTGGCTCAGTCAGTTAAGCTTCTGACTCTTGATTTCGGCTCAAGTCATGATCTCACAGTTGCTTGAGTTCAAGCCCCATGTCATGCTCTCCACTGACAACGCAGAGCCTGCTTGGGATTCTCTCTCTCTCTGCCCCTCCCCTGCTCACGTGGTCTCTGTCTCTCTAAATAAATAAATAAATAAAACTTATTTAAATAAGTTTTATTTATTTATTTATTTTGCATACAAGATGTTACCAAACCCAAACTTGTACATGTACCTAATGTGCAGTAAGCCTATGTCTGAGACACCAGTTCTGAAGCAAAGAAAACTTTATTATCAGAAGGGCAGCTCAACAAGAAGGCAGGGGATCATTCTCAAGGTGGCCTTGCCCTACTGAACCTAGGGGCAGCTTATATACTACATGAGAGGAGGGTAAGGGTGTTCTTGAAATCTTGAGCATGGGGACAGAGGGCTTGAAACAATCTAGAGGTAAGCATTCTTCTAGACAATGAGGTGCTCTTTGGGACCTGGTAATGATTAGATACATCAGGTTTCTACAACAGGTGGATAAACAGGAAGTAGGGGTAAAAAGACAAAGTTAATGACTGATCATGCATGAGGTTAAGATGGGCATAAAACATAATTAAGTGGGGAACAAAAGCGAACATGGAGCAAAATTAATAATGCAACTAACACAACTATGGTACTGCTTATGCTTCCAAAACAGGTCTGGGTTCTGTCCACACTCTCACACAGACACACATTCTCACACTGACACACATGCACGCACCCACACCCTCACACACAAAGAAAAGAAAGTGTCACAACACTTAACTTTCACTATGTGTAATAAATGTGTCTGTCTTATTGTGTATAATGTATATGTATTATATTTTAGCTTATTGTTATTATTTTGGATACTTACTCCATTGAATTCACTGAATTTATAACACAATTTTGAGCCACCGCCTGCAGCATGAAAAATGGTTTTAATGAAAAAAAAAATAGCAGTTTCATGAAGTAGAAAATGGAGACAGTTGCTATACTTCTCTTAGGAAAGGAAATGTGTCTATCCTAGGACCATAATCAAAATATTGCCTCAGAAATATAAAAATAAACAGCTCTAGGTTTATGAATTCCTGGAGCTTAAAGACAAGCTTGGGCAGATTGACTCTGACCTTTGGATCATACATTCTGGCTTTGAATACATTTATTGGAAACTTGAAAAAAGTTGCCTTGTCAAATTCACTTTTAACTGCAAACCACAGTGCAAAGTAACGAATGACTTATAAGGAGGTTTATAAGACCAAGACCTTTCACACTCTAAAGATGGACTCTTATTGGCCAGGGACATCACGGCCAAAACATCACTAAACAAAATGAAGTCTCCAAGAATACTTTCAGCTTAGAGCCATTTACAGCTGTTTCTATCAAGTAAAAAGGGAAAGAAATTGAATTTTTAATATAAGGTCTTATTACACTGCTGAGGGAAGTGCCTTGAAAGAACAGAAGAGGGAGTAAAAAAAAAAAAAAAAAAAACAAAGAGAAAAAAGTTCCTTCTGTTTTGCAAAGTGAGACTTTTGAAAAGTTGGAAAAATTCAACTCAAGTCATAAAGTCATTCAAGGTCTTCTTATCTCTCCTTAAAAGGAAGCTATTTTAGCTTTCTTCCTTTCCTTAAATTGTCACTGTTTGGCAAAAGTGAAAGCCAGAGTCAATCAACAGTAAATGTGCTATCTGCTGGGTGTTCCACAAATGGGAGAGATATTTGCATTGCAAATGAATAACTAATAATCTCCTTCCTGACCAGTGCCCTGTTTTTATTTCAACATGTTCCTTTAGCTCTTGTAAAGTTCTAAATATTTTTTAATACACTGAAATCCTACCATCAAGATGGTAATCATATACTTTTCAAGATATTTTTAGATGTGCTAATGAGGAAGCCTGAGATCAGTAAAACAGCAAGAATCATTAAAAATTAGATTTATTTGGCAATATGCATGGTGTTTGTTTAGGTTTTTCATTTCATCAGTTTAGAAAATATTTTTTAAATGTTAATCAGTTTGCTTTGAGGATATCTGTACTTTCCTGCCTGGCACACATACAGGTACATTCATACTTCTCCCAGTCTAGTTAGCGCAGGAGTAGCTAAGATCTCAGGATTTGGATTCTGGGGCCAGAAAGCAAGGGGTGGAGTACCCATCCTGGAGAACTCAGGAGGGGACAGCAAGTGGCATTACCATGAGCTGAAGCTTTAAGTACTGGCTCCCTGCAGAATCCCCCATTGTCCCATAGGATTTCACTTAAAAACACAAATTCAGAGATAAAATTATTAAAAGTTTCAGAACAGTGACTACACTAAAAGTGTTAAAAAGAAAACCACATGCCCAACATGGCATCACGTAGATCTAGTCATCAGACCAGGGCTTAATAATATCTAATCTAATCTAATCTAATCTAATCTAATCACAGTTTTAACCTCACCCAGAAATTTGCCTTAATGGTTCAGTCAGGAATTCTCAGATCTGTGTCCATGATCTAATCTGTTACAAGGGCCCTCTCCAACCCCCAAAGGAAAAAGGAGGGAATTTGCATGATAAGAGTCCCTGCTCTTCCATCTAAGGTAACCTTGCAGGAAACAATCCTTCTCTTTTGCTCTATACTTTCTTGCCCCACCCTCATTCCTGTAAAACCCTCCCATTTTGTACAACTCCTCAGAGCTCCACTTCACTTGCCAGACCAGAGGCTGCTCGATTCATGAATCACTTCATAAAACCAATCAGACCTTCAAATTTACTCATATTCTGTTTTTTAACAAAACCTGAATGCAGAACCTTTCTGAGCGGGAACCTTGTGTGACTATAGTGGCCACACACCCATGATGCCAGCCCTGCACTCTTAAGATTTTGGGGGCGCCTGGGTGACTCGGTTAAGCACCGACTTCCGCTCAGGTTATGATCTCACAGTTTGTCAGTTCAGGCCCCGCGTTGGGCTCTGTTCCGACAGCTCAAAGTCTGGAGCCTGCTTCAGCTTCTGTGTCTTCCTCTCTCTCTGCCCCTCCCCCACTCATTCTCTGTCTCTCAAAAATAAATAAATGTTAAAAAATTTAAAAAAAAATTTTACTGGGGCGCCTGGGTGGCGCAGTCGGTTAAGCGTCCGACTTCAGCCAGGTCACGATCTCGCGGTCCGTGAGTTCGAGCCCCGCGTCAGGCTCTGGGCTGATGGCTCAGAGCCTGGAGCCTGTTTCCGATTCTGTGTCTCCCTCTCTCTCTGCCCCTCCCCCGTTCATGCTCTGTCTCTGTCTCAAAAATAAATAAACGTTAAAAAAAAAATTTTACTTACAGTAACAACAAAATCTTCACAACACAATACAGGATCTCCCACCCAACATTCGCCGACAATACCCTCCTCTCTTTCCTCTGCAGGCTTATGAGCCTCTAAGCTACTCCTAGAACACCAGACATGCTGAGAAGTGAGCCCATGCGATGAGGACCCACATACTGGTCATGCATTCTGCCTGAAACATTCTTCCACCTTCCAGGGCTCCTTTTTTTTTTTTTTTTTTTTTGTCCCCATCAAGTCTCTCACATTTTACTTTCTCAAGGAGGCCTGCCCTGCCAAAGCTACTGAAAATACAACACTCTCTGTCTAGTTCACTAAGCCATATATTTCTTTATGGTTTCTATAGCACAAACTATCTTTTTACTATACCATGTAATCAAATTATTATTATTTTTAAAATTTTTTATTGCCTATCTTCTTCTAAAACACAAGCTCTAGGAGAACAGGGATACTGATCTTCTTTTGTGGGCGGTATCATGTGTTTATCTTTTATTTCACTGATGAAGTTCACTCACCTACAAGTTATGTGCCTCTGCCACATAATAATTACTGGAAAAAATACCTGTTGAATTAGTTAGTTGGCAGTTTTATTTTCAAGTCTATTTAATAAAATAGTCACAGTATACTGAGTAAAAAGATATAGAACTGTAGGTAGTCAATGGCCCATCTGGTACAAATGAAGTTTATATGTGTGCAGGAATAGATTTTTATTTGTATATATGTGCTTGATTAGATGCATGTGCATGCGTATGTATGTGTATAGAAAAAACAGAGCATGTGTGATATACTTTTTCTTCCTCTAGATGATGAACTGGTGGGTGACTTTCTCTTTAATTTTTTTTTGTATTTTTAATAGTCTACAGTATTAATTTAATGACTGCAAAAAATGATTAAGTAATAAAATGACATCACTTTCTAGAAATGTTGATCATCTCTCCATTCTTTTTTTTTTTTTTTTTTTTTTAATTTTTTTTTTCAACGTTTATTTATTTTTGGGACAGAGAGAGACAGAGCATGAACGGGGGAGGGACAGAGAGAGAGGGAGACACAGAATCGGAAACAGGCTCCAGGCTCTGAGCCATCAGCCCAGAGCCCGACGCGGGGCTCGAACTCCCGGACCGTGAGATCGTGACCTGGCTGAAGTCGGACGCTTAACCGACTGCGCCACCCAGGCGCCCCTGATCATCTCTCCATTCTAATATTCATAGCATGCGATCTCAACTTGAAACTTTCAGAAACTGCTACAAGGCAACTTCTACCACTTTTTCCTGATAGCTAAAGACATAGGTCTTATCTTCCCTCAATACGATAATGTGTCTGCCATATATTTTATCACGGACACAAAGACATTCACACAGATTCCTGCACTTTGTGGAGCTACTCATTCTCTTTTCTCATTTACTAATAAAACAATCTATTTTTTAAATGACTGTTTGTTTTCCCAAAGACTGTCTATGGCACAACCAAGAACTGATACTGAAAAAAAAGGTCAGTTGATTTTACTGGGATAAAATTTCTAAGGATTGAAGATGTGATCACAAGGAAACTGAGTGAATTAGACAATGATGTCAAATACACATGGGTAGGTGTGTATGAACAGTAAGACTAGACACACATGGTATTACCCACAAGCACCATGTGAGGCTAGGCATCGGGTGTTCCTATTGTCCATCGTCAACAATTTATCTGAAAGAAGCCAAGTTAAAGTAAAATCATGGGGAGCCTTGATGAGGAACTAAGGCACAGAATCAATAAACATATGCCTTAATAATGGTAACAGAGAACCTGATAGCTTGGTTATCTAGAGTTATATGAAAGAATAGTTTCTGTTTTTGTTTAAAAAAAATTATTACTTTTTTAGAGAGAGAGAGAGGGCAAGAGGGGACAGGGGCAGAGGGAGAGAGAGAGAATCTTAAGTAGGCTCCATGCTCAGCATAGAGCCAAAGTGGGGCTTGATCCCATGACCCTGGGATCATGACCTGAGCCGAAAACAAGAGTCAGACACTGGGGCACCTGGGTGCCTTAGTTAAGCCTGTCTTTGTTTCAGCTCAGGTCATGATTTCATGGTTCATGAATTTAAGCCATGCTTAACTGCTTAAGATGCTTAACATGCTTAGAGCTTGTTTGGGAGTCTCTCTCTCCCTCTTTCTCTGCCCCTCCCCCACTCTCTCTCTCAAAATAAGTCAACAAACTAAAAAAAAGTCAGCCACTCAACCAACTGAGCCACCCAGGCACCCCTGCTTTTGTTTTAGCTATCAGCCAGCAAATCCTTTTACTCTCGTTTCCTACCAATATATATTTATACCATATTCACTTCAAAACACATTTTCATAAATTCTTGCTTATATTACATGAAGAAAAAAAGCACCAATTTGATTTTTTTTTTTTTTAGTAAATTATCCAGCCCTTATAATGTCAAAGGAAAACATAGCCTATAGTGCATTACATTGAGTTTAACTTCAATCACATAGAATAATATTCAGTGCAATTTTCATTTCAATTCAATTGCCCTCTTATTCCCATTGGATTTAAATTTCATTTACTTATTAGGCCCTTCTCTTTTGTCTGAAACTGGGACTCCACTGAGCATACAGTAGTAGCATTTTTGAATAAAACTGAAAGGAATTAGAAATTTATTGAGGTCAAGCAAAATTGGACAGGAATTGCATATAAATTCATCTCCTCACATGTTTTGTGCACTACATGTGCATTTAATATTTCTTTAGTTCAAATTATAACTTTTTTAGATTTCTATAATTTAATTAACCTCTCCTCACTCTGTGTTTCTATATCTCTCTGTTTGCAGCTCCTTGATAACACCACGTTGTCCCTGCTCTATGAGAATAGGGAAGTGACATGGATTTAGTTTCTATGTATCAATCACTGTGCTGGTTACTTCACTCATGTGATCTCCACGTCCTCACTGATTTCCAGCCCCAACACTTTCCGGCTGATGCTAATCATCTCAAGGTAGTACTAAATCTCAGAGAGGTTAGGGAAGTTGTTCTAAATCACAATCCAATATGTAGCAGGGCTGATATTCAAACCAGGCCTATGTAAATCCAAACTTCAATTCATGCAGTCTCTAATTATCCATGCCAGGCTTTCTCACTAGACCGTCAACTAGTTAAACTCACCAATATTGTCTTCTGTTTCTTGCTAACACTGCATTGTCTCAGCAAATTGTAAACTCTGACATAGTATTTTTAAAATGTATCAGACTACATGTTAACTCTGTTGGTATGTATATTCATGATACATAGCCTTAAGTAATACTCTGCTTTTATAATTAAAAACAAAAACAAAAACAAAAAGACACTAACAATGTTAATCCCCAAAGAAATTCCATAGAAGTAGAAAAATTCATTCTAGTTTCAGGGCTAATCTGTGAAATATGAAAAAAAATATATAATGAAAAAATATATAAACTAAAAACAATCATCAAACTAAAGCCACTTCCAATTTCCTAAGGCAGAAATCTGATCCACAATGAAGGACATTGCTTCTTAATCTTTGATCTTTAACTCAAGTAAAATGTCAATATATATTAGGAAAAATCAACTGAAACAAAACCAGGTTTGTTTAAGGCTTCTTTTTTGTGTGTGTTTTTTGCTTTGTTTTTGAACAATGCTATATACAAAGAAAAAGTCAAACCTCAATGCAAGTTCTGAGAAAAAGTCCATTTAATTATACTTATCTATTTAGAAGTTCACTTTCCATAAGGTTAAAAGAAGACTCAGAGTATAATGCTTATATCTGTTTGTTGTAATTCTTTCAAAATTTACTTTCCTATATTCACCTCAGGGGAAAAAAATCTTTTTCATGGCTAAAACAAACAAGTACTATAGAACTTTAGGTAGAAGCCAAGTTTCTTCCACCTTAACCTTGTCGCAAACGTCTTAAAAAACGTAAATGTACTTTATATAACTTTCCTTCAGAAAGAGAAAAATCATTCTGTTTCAAAGTCTACTAATATATTCTCCAGCAAATTGAGAAACATATCTTCTAATTTTCAAATTCTCATTTAGGATTGTTCATTAATTCTACATATTTTATATAGGCACACACGATTGATAAAAGAAAGATGCAACTGAACCTCAAATTAGCCATTTAAATGTAAGCTATTCCTTCATTCAGGCTGACTTTAAGTCTGGGCATAAAAGTGAAACCAACTCCAGCTGATATTAATTTAATAGCCCCGTGACAGTAGGGGAAAAATGGGCATGGATTTGCTTTTGACGGAGATAAATTTTAAAGTTAAGTTTTTCTCTCTACTTAGCTTTGCAGTTACCTTCAAGGCATTTATCTATTGAAAGGGATAAGATATCATCTTTCAGAGGAAACATGTCATAAATATTTTGATAAAGTATTTGTAATCCTCAAAAACAGATGGCTGTTCCATAAAGATTGTCAGCTGAGAAGGTTCTGCTGACAGAACATATTAACAATTGCAACCGGGTTTTGCACTGCAAAATCAGATGCATTTTTCTATTAATCAATCACAGCTGGCTGATTTTTCTGACAGCTGGAACTTGCAAGACCTAATTTGCACCCTGTGCTCTATTCCTGACTAATAAACCCTAAATAAAGCAAAGTAGTCTCTTGTGGGTTGAGGGGCATAATAATGAATTAATGTGCCAGTAGGAGAAACATGAAGGGTGTTGATTTAACTTTATAAATATGGGGAGAAAGAAGTATTATGAGGACTTAAGCAGAAACATCTTCCAGGAAATTGGTTCATCAGGGAAAAGAAGTGCCTATATCTATAATGATAATGCAATAAGGAAAATGTGCATTTTCCCCTGTGGCTTCCACTTGGCAAAAGGCACTCCATTCCCTACCTGATTCTTGGGCCAGTTTTCTTTATTGGCATTTGGATGAAATTTTGGGAGAAGTATGCAGTACTTTACATCACTAAAACTCAAACTGTGCTTTCATAATATTAGTATAATTTTTATATAAATTGATGTATTTATTATTTGTAACTTTCTACTTTGAAGAAGATAAGGAAAAGGTATCTTGTCTAACTAATTTCCCTAAAAATCAAATGAACCAAAAAAGATACCAAAAGAATGTGTGGGACTCCATGTGACAGACAATGGGTGGTTTTAAGTCACACTGCAACCTATTACTGTGTTAAATTCCTTCCAGTATTTATGTACCATTATCTGAAACTTTCTTTTCATTTATCCTTTGACTCTGATTATTAATCTAACCTCCAACACAATGTAAAATCAATGAAAGCAAGGATTTGACTTTGCATTGATCATCACCCCATTCCTTCTTCACTGTAAAGAACGGTGCCTACTATAAAGTATATTCTCAACAAATATGTTAAAGAAACACATAAATGCCATCCACTGCAATGGTGAAATTCTAATCACAGCATACATTCTGTGCTCTGGGTTAATTTACTTTTTTCTTTGCAAAAATGATTTGTCAAACATACATTCTCTACCTATCTTGCATGAGGCGTTATGTTAGGTGCCTCAAGATGAATGTGGATAGAAAACCACCCTTGTCTATAAAGGTTCACTGATAGGTGGAAAAGAAAACTAAGGAAACCAAGCATTATGGCAATTATGTCCTTGGCATTTTTAGCTCTGCAAATGAGAAGTCTACATTTTATGCAAAAAGTAGAATCTACTATTTTATATCTGAAAGCAATAGATTGGTTTATCTAAATTCATTTTACAAAGAAAAGGAATCGAGGCTAAAATAATTCTGTAAAACTTGTCAGCTTATTATGGGAGATCTCTGAATTTGAAGACCACCACTTTTTTTTTTTGGAGTTCATTCATTTATTATTCATTCATTCATCCATTTTTCAGCAACTATATAATGAAAACTACATAGTGAAGATAAAAGATTAGAGACACGAGGTAAAGTAATTAAAATATTGTTTTTATAAGTAACAAAAATCTGTCACCAGAAAAAAAGATCTTCTAAGTCTATCTGGCAACCTTCCAAAATATTGTAAGTCCTTGTATCTCCCATATATCTTGAGAGTTTGAATAAAAAATTTTGTCCTGACACAGTACATTGCAAACAATTACTCAAAATGATTGCTGAATGAGTATATTATAAAGATGCCTATATATTTTTTGTTCTTTGTAGAGATTCTGAATAATATGTACAGAGAAGCATACTTTTATCTTTTTTTAAATTTTTATAATGTTTATTTATTTTTGAGACAGAGAGAGAGAGAGACAGAGCACAAGCAGGGGATGGGCAGAGAGAGGAAAACACAGAATCTGAAGCAGGCTCCAAGCCCTGAGCTGTCAGCACAGAGCCCGACATGGGGCTCAAACTCAAGAACCGTGAGATCATGACCTGAGCTGAAGTCCTACACTTAACCTACTGAGCCACCCACGCACCCCTTTACCTTTTTATAAGCAGTCTACACATTCAATACCGCCAATGTTTACCTTTGAATCTAACCAAGTTATTTTTTTTTTTAATTTTTTTTTCAACGTTTTTATTTATTTTTGGGACAGAGAGACAGAGCATGAACGGGGGAGGGGCAGAGAGAGAGGGAGACACAGAATCGGAAACAGGCTCCAGGCTCTGAGCCATCAGCCCAGAGCCTGATGCGGGGCTCGAACTCACGGACCGCGAGATCGTGACCTGGCTGAAGTCAGACGCTTAACCGACTGCGCCACCCAGGCGCCCCTAACCAAGTTATTTTAAATGTATAAGAAAAAAAATACAGGAAATACACATTAAGAGTCTACCACGAGCCTGGCATCATGAAAATATTCAAATCCATATATTAATGTAAGTTTTCCCATCCTTGAGGTTTGACCCATTGACACCAATGAAATAGGCATACTTATAAATGTGCAAGTATACTAAAGAGTAACAAGTGGCTCAAGTCACGCAAGAAGTCTTGGTTATCATCTCCATATGAATTTCTCACATATCTGGATTCACAATTTGCGTCTCTTTCTTTCATGTCATATGCATGTCTCCAGCTGTCTACTGAATTTACCAGAAATATTTGCCATAAATTTACCATAAATTTTGCATTTTATTTTACCATTAACTCTTTCAATACATTGGGCCAAACTCATCTCATCATCACCTCCAAAATGTGTCGTATTTTTTGTCAATCTCTGTTGATAGCACAATTACCAACCCAGATGCCCAAGTCTTTATCATCTGTCATATGCAGTTAAACCCTAAGATTCTTGATTTTTCCCCTTTGTTCCCTTTCTCAAATCCACCCACATCTGCCTATTCTTACCTTAGTTGAGATCACAGTCATCTTTCATCAGAATGAGAACTACAGTCTCATTCTTTTCTCTTGCCTCAAGTGCTTTAGGGTATTCCAGAGAACAACAATGACATGACTGAAGCCACATAATTCTGAGAATCAACTTCTTGTCAGGGAAGTGCAAAGTATTAGATGTTAGCAGCACTTAGGAGAGCAGTCCTTGAGTTGTGCAAATGACTGGTGAAAAGTGGGTAGGGACAAGATTATATATACTTTACAGGTGCTAAGTAATTTATTATTTCATTATGTAAGATTAGCTCAAAAAATAAAGACGGAAATAAATTCGGTAGTTAAATTTGCCATTAATCTAATCCTTAGTTTTGCCCAAACTAACCTATTCTTACTCAACATTTGATCTATTTCTTTTTTTTTTAATGTTTAGTTTTGAGGGGGGGGGGGGCAGAGAGAAGAGGGAGACACAGAATCTGATGCAAGCTCCAGGCTGAGCTGTCAGCACAGAGCCCAACAAGAGGCTCAAACTCACAAGCCATGAGATCATGATCTAGCCAAAGTCGGACACTCAACCGACTGAGCCACCCAGGCGCCCTAACATTTGACCTATTTTTAATGAACATTTGCCGATTTCATTTCTGGTGTCTTAATTTGCTTGAGCATTTGTATTTAATAGTAAGTGAACTTAATATATGTTAATGCATGAACTCTATCCAACTAACTAAAATTCCTAAAGACCAGGAACTACTTTTGTAGGTTTTTGTTTTGTTTTTTGTTTTTTGTTTTTTTTTTTTTCTTTTCTGTTTCTTCCCTCAGAGGACTAGGAAAGGGTGGTAGTCCACCTTCACCTGAGAATCCATAAATTAAATGTTGGTGATAGAGAACTGCCAGAGATTCAGAGTCATTTTTCATTTTTCTGTTTTTCTTAAATAACCCATTGCAATTTAATTTTTATTTTTTTTCTATTTTTTTAATGTTTACTTTTGAGAGAGACAGAGCACAAGTGGGAGGGGGAGAGAGAGAGGGAGACACAGGATCCAAAGAACATGCCAGGCTCTGAGCTGTCAGCACAGAGCCTGATGCGGGGTTCAAGTCCCTGAACTGGGAGATCAGGACCTGAGCCAAAGTTGGATGCTCAACTAACTGAGCCACCCAGGGACCCCTTAAATCACCCATTGAAATTTTAAATGAATTTGTTTCTTAACTATAATTGAACCCTTCCAGAGACAGTAAGGCCAAATAAGAATATACTCTTTCGCATGATAATTTTTCCTGTTCATTACCATAATCTAACTGCTACTGACATATGGGCTTTTATAAACCCTGTTTCACTATATAAGTGAAACTCTCCCAAATAAATCTAGCTATTTCTATAGTAACATGGGAAGGCAACTTCTGCTCAATATTTTAATATCCTTATTTTATGACTGGCTGTTACAGTACACATGACAAACCTTTAGATCTATCTAGAGCCCTCATTTCTAAAATTCTGTGAATGTTTATTAAAAACACCTTATACAGATGGTCCCTGACTTAAGATTTTTTGATTTTACAATGGTGTGAAAGTGATAGGCATTCGGTAGAAATCATACTTTGAATTTGGATCTTTTCCTAGGCTAGCAATATGCAGTACTGTACAATCTTCTCATTGCTGCTACACAGTGGAAGCAAGCCTCAGCTCCCAGTGAGCTATTCAATCACAGGGGTAACCCAATGATGTACTTACAACCATGCTGCACCCATATAACCATTCATTTTTGTTTTGTTTTTTACTTTCAGTGTGGTATTCAATAAAATACATGAGCTATTCAACACTGTATTTATAAAATAGGCTTTGTGTTAGATGATTTTGCCCAACTGTAGGCTAATGTAACTGCTCAGCATGTTTAAGGTAGGTGAGGCTAAGCTAGGATGTTTGGTAGGTTAAGTGTGTTACATGCATTTTCAACTTCAGTATTTTCAACTTGCAGTGGGTTTTTCAGGATGTAACTCCATAGAAAGTGGAAAAGAGCTGTACTGGATCTGATGATCTATTTTCAATTATCACACTGTCTTCTCATAAAGAGTAACATAATATGAATCTTTTTTTCCCCTTGGTGTTCTAAAAATTAGGGTTGTTGAACTTTAGAAGACTCTAGACTATCGGTTTCAATTTTATTTTTTTTAAATTTTTTTTTTCAACGTTCATTCATTTTTGGGACAGAGAGAGACAGAGCATGAACGGGGGAGGGGCAGAGAGAGAGGGAGACACAGAATCGGAAACAGGCTCCAGGCTCTGAGCCATCAGCCCAGAGCCCGACGCGGGGCTCGAACTCCAGGACCGCGAGATCGTGACCTGGCTGAAGTCGGACGCCCAACCGACTGCGCCACCCAGGCGCCCCTATTTTTATAAAAGTGGACACATTTTCACTTCTCTCCCCTCTGAAAATGCTGCAGATTGGTTATTGTTGGCTCCTTGTGGAAGTGAACCTATGGAATATAGGAGGTTGAGAGACAATATGGTCTTAACTTCTTATTTACGGTTCTAGCATAAATTATTGTTGACATCAGTCAATGTCTCATTTTCAAATGAGTAAGTTAAAATAAATAAAACTGTAAAGAGCTTTTTATTCTCACACAATTTGGAACGTATACAACTAATAACAAATGCAACTGATAAGGCCATAGTCAACAACAAAACAAAACCGAAACCCTAAAACTAAAAATCACACCAACATAGACAGTTTGAAGGATTATTTTTATATAGTAATTCTAATGTTTCACTGTACATTACATAAAATAAGTGGAATATACTCAAAATATTTTTCAAATCATGGTATATTTTGAATGTGGGAAAAGAACACACAATAAAACTAGTGCCTATAACTGTTAGTGTTCCCTGTAGGCTTTGATCACATAAGGTCAAAGAGTAATTAAAAAGAACTGATTTCATGGAAAACAAAATAGAAATTAGCAAAGAGATTACAATCATATACATAAGTTTAATTATTTTCATTTTCATGACACCACCTCAATGGGAAAATAATAGCAAGCCTCTGAGATAGTTTGAACCTCAAATTTTAGCAAATTATTACTATCATAGTAAATTATTATTGAAACATTATCAGAAAAAACACCCATCAGATAGAGGCTGAAATATTAAATTTTCTCCATCGTCCTAACCCTCTTTGCGTGTATGAAGGGTTCCTTCTCATATGAAAGTTTAAATGGTTCAAGTCAGGGGGTTAAAACTAGCAACCTTTACATATGCAGTCGATGTTTGGCAATTATACCTTGAATATTATTGACAAGGTTAGTAAAATAATGGAAAGTATTCTTGTGTGTGACACTAACAAAGAGGTACATGTTGCTTCCATTAAGAAAGTTGTTCTCCTATTATAGAATGGGCATTTGGAATTATCTGTCATTTTTGCTTTCAATCACCAGTTTATAACTTTGGTATCAAATCTTCCCTACAGGTTCTTTGACAAAAGTCCCATTGGCCCTGGTATTAAATAGTTATGCCATTATCAGCAAAGTTTGACTCATTCCCTGGTGTTTTCATTCAGTTCTGGTCTTCAAGTATCCCTGTAATTAACCAGTTACTTTGGATGATTCCCACAGAGATGCCCTGGGGTTGAATAATTACACAAAATGATTAGCTTTTCAGCCTTGAGGTCTGTTGCTAGAGACATGAAAACTATAACATGATCTACAGTTCAATGCTAGATTACTACATCATTGCACATAAATGTCCCCAGTGAGCATAATTCTGTTAAAGAACAAGAAATGTAATTTGTTTTGCAATGAACAAAATATTTTTAAAAATATATTACGGCATATATACAAGGAAACAAAATGTTTGAACTTAAAAAAAAAAAAAATCCCACCAGATAATGAATCAAGAGACCTGCATTCCAGTTCTGGCTCCTCAACTTATCAGCTATAGAACCTTGTGTAAATAATTTTATGGGAGTCTATGAGTTCCTGATAACATTTCCTTATTGGCAAATCTAAGGGAAGAAGTAGGAAAAAAAAATAATTAGCACAAGAAGACATTCAGTATAGCTTTAAGGTTATTTATTCTGAGAGAGAGAATGATAGACAGAGAGAGAGAGAGAGAGAGAGAGAGAAGGGGCAGGGCAGGGAGAGAAGTAGGGAGAGAGAATCCCAAGCAGTCTCTGCATTGATAGTGCAGACACCAGGCTCAAATTCGAACCTTGAGATCATGACCTGAGCCGAAATCAAGAGTCAGATGTTTAACCAAGTGAGCCATTCAGTTGCCCCTGATGGAATAGTTCCTTACAAGTGGAAAACTAGCCTCCACTTTAAGGCTGGACTTTACTGTTCTCTATTTGCTAATTGCTTCTCTTTGATCTGGTTGTTTGAGATAATCACAGCATGATGTGAGATATATCACTTTAGATATATTTCATTCTTTAATTGTTTTATTTTGTTCCTATACCAATTTTGCTCAAATGTATTCCCTTAGGCACCCAAAGAATGACCTGGAGATGGCAGTGTTGAGATTTATGTGTCTTAAATTACTTTGATCTATACTTTATATCTCTATACTTATATCTGTATTTATATCTGTATCATCTGTATTTATATCCATAGCTATAGCTATCTTATCTAGCTCAACGATTATATTGTTTAAACTTAATTGATGGCAAAAAGTAATAGTGTATCCTATAATGATTATGGGGTTAGAGAACAGAAAGTAAAGTCTGTGATACCTGAAACAAACTCACTTCTAGAGACTGCACCAATTTACACTGCCGCCAAAAGCTTATGAATGTCTGTTTCACTACAGCCTCATCAGCAGTGAGGCTTTGCTTTAATCATTGTCATTTTGATAGGTGAAAAAAAAAAGTAATACTTTAACTATATTAAGTTAATGAGAACTGAATGATTATCCAGTTTATTCAGACTTCTGCAATGCACTCTGACAGAAAGGTAAAATGATGCCACTATGCCATACAACTAATAATTTTATGAGCTAAATGTAAGAGATTTCAGTCTTTTTTTTTAACACAATTAAAATGAGATTTGAGTAATCACTAAGGATTCTGTAAGACAGACATGCCAACCTTAGATTAGCAAAAGTAAAAATTCCTGATAGATAACCTGAAAGACAATCTATACATTGATAATGAACAATACAAATGCCAAGGGAAACAAACATGATACGTGACGTTAAATGACTCATCACATTGGAGAGAAACTACCATTTGAATCAATTACATTTTATATATGAAAAAACAAATTACAATCAGAAGATTAGAGTTTTCTAAAAAATACAATAAAATAAAAGGAGGGGCAGCTGGGTAGCTCAGTAGGTCCAAGCATCTAACTTTTGGTTTTGGCTCAGGTCACCATCTCACACTCCTGAAACTGAGCCCTGTGTTGGGATCCTCACTGGGCAAAGAACCTGCTGTCCCTCTCCCTCTGCCTCTGCCACTGTCCGCCCCCCCCCCCCCCGCCCCTGGTCGTGCTTACTTGTGCTCTAAATAAATAAATTAATTAATTAATAAAAATAAAAAAATATAATTTTCTGGTGTTTGTTATATCACTGAAAAGGCTGAAATAAGCAAATGGCTTTTCCTCTATTCACTATGAATATTTCCTTTACCTGGATTTGGAAGGTTAGTAGACTTTCTTCTTGAACATTGATAAACCGGCACAAAGTTTATCTGTGACTATTTCCACCTTGTGTTTCTATCTTAGTCTGCCTGGGGTGCTATCACAGAATACCATAGACAGGGTGGCTCATAAACAACAAAAATTTACTCCTCACATTTCTGGAGGCTGGGAAGTCCAAGATCAAGGCACCAGCAGAACTGGATGTGGTGAAGTTTCACTTTCTGGTTGGCAGATAGCCACATTTTTGTTGTGTCTTTGCATGGCAGAAGGGACAAGGAGATTCTCTGGGGTCTCTTTTATAATGGCATTAATCTCATTTATAAAGGCTCCACCCTCATGACACACCTCCAAAGGCCCAACCTCCAAATTCCAAAACATTGGGCTTTAAAATTTAAGATAAGAATTTTGAAGTGACACACATTCACTCTACAGCAATTTCTGTGGCTGGAAAGAAAAGTCCCCATTAACGTTTTATTATATTAGCACTTCTATCCAAGCTCAATTCTTGCTGGCTTTAGAGTCTTTTTTTTTTTCTTTCTTTTTTCTTTTTTTCTTTTTTTGTTTTTCTTTTATTTTTTTTTTAATTTTTTTTTCAACGTTTATTTATTTTTGGGACAGAGAGAGACAGAGCATGAACGGGGGAGGGGCAGAGAGAGAGGGAGACACAGAATCGGAAACAGGCTCCAGGCTCCGAGCCATCAGCCCAGAGCCTGACGCGGGGCTCGAACTCCCGGACCGTGAGATCGTGACCTGGCTGAAGTCGGACGCTTAACCGACTGCGCCACCCAGGCGCCCCTTTGTTTTTCTTTTAAAGTTGCTTTGTACTTTTGTGTTCTGGCTTATTCCACACTTAATTTTCAGATGGTGATATATTTTCTAAGTTACTTCAAGGACAGGGCTTCTCAATATAATCCTAAAGTATAAAAGACACCCTCCACTTGAGAGGTTCTGGAATAAGAAAACTGAAATCATGCTCTCAGCTTTCACTAGCCACTAGATTTATGTGACCTGGAGTACATCTCTCTTGTCTGACCTTTGTTCATCTGAAAAGTGGGTATACTAATAATGACCTCATTGAGTCTTGCAAAGAATAAATGATATACTGTATGTCAATGGTTCTCATAAACCTGGAAGCATATTAGAGTAACCTAGGCACTGGTATTTTTTAATAACATTTTAGGCTATTTAATGTGTGCTTAAACGTCCTCTTCAATGACAATCTTTGCTGGCAAAAATTCGGACTTACCCAGAAATCCTGTGGTCAGATTTAGACATAACTAACTTTGTAATCTTATAAGACAGGTACTTTTGGGTTCTGAATCATTTATTTCAGAGCTGATTTGCATTTGGGGATCTTAAAGCATTCTTAATTTATGTCAAGATATGGATCATCTAATCATTGCCACTTGGCAAAACAAAAAAATATATGAACTTTACTGCTGGATGAGAGGAAATGGTTTTCAGCTCCTTGCATGCTTGGTACACCCTGCTTAGCACTACAGCTTAAATACAGAAGGATATTGTTTTCTACCGCAGGTGGAAATCAGGATTGGAACAGAGTAGACAAAAACGTGGCCTATTCAGTTTTAATGGGCTTCTTAATAGATACGGTTTGATTTATAAGGGAGACAGTTTTTTAATTTTACTGAGTGCCTAATGTATACAATGTAGTTCCCAAACACATAAAGTGATATTATTATCATGATTTTTAAATGGGGAAACCAAGTTTCAGAAAAGTGAATATCTTACATATTATATCTTACGTGTATGATAGGTATTTCAATTCTATCTGTCTTTTCAATATCACGTCAACCTATATTGAATAATGGAATAGAATTAGAGAGGCCAGATTTTTTTTAAGTTTGTTTATTGAGAGAGAGAGAGAGAGAGAGAGAGAGAGAGAGAGAGAGAGGATGAGCAGGGATGGGGAAGAGAGAGAGGGAGGGAGAGAATCCCAAGCAGGCTCTGCACTGTCAGTGTGGAGTGTGACATAGGGCTTGAACTCACAAACCATGAGATCATGACCTGAGTTGAAATCAAGAGTCAGATGCTTAACTGACTGAGCTATCCAGGTGCCTCTAGAAAGGGCAGACTTAAGGAGAAAATAAAAACACAGAACATTCAAAAAGGAAAGGAAAGGTTCAAACTACTGTAGCACCCTTTAGCATTTATAAGAACAGTGAGCCAAACAATGAACTGATAGCCAGAAACCACATTGAAATGAACAATTTCACACTTGATCCTAATAGATAAAACAAAATTAATCTTTTTAAATAACGAATTCCTATAATGAATAGAAGACATTTCTTGCAATAAATATATTCCAATCTACACCAAATAGCAGAGTTCTAGCTAACTTAAATGAAATGATTTAGTAATTGGCATTACAAACATCAGTTCTCATGATAATTTAATAGGCCAACCCCTCCCTTGCTTTAGGTAAAGGGTAACCTATGGTAGGAACAACTGATTATAACCTAACATCTAGGCTAATCAAATTGGATTAGAATTCCAGCATGATGATTGGAAAACACAAGCAATCATAATGAGTAAAAGTATTTCACAGACTAACAGTGACTGTAAATCCCTTTGAAAGAGTAACAGGAAATTTGAATGTAGATTTGTAGAAGGTGGCACAGAATAGGAATAGAGAACTTGGAGTTTATCAGAAGACATTTAACACTTACTTGAGCAATTTACTTAATTCTGAGCCTCAATTTCTCTCTCTATAAAGGAGGATAAAAGTATCTGTATCATGAGATTATTGTTCAGATCATATAAGATCAGGTAATTAAAGTCCTTAAAACAAAGTTTTTCATTGAGGTAAAAATGACCGGTATACATCAGATTCTGGTTTGAAAACAGACAGTATACCTTCTTTTCAAGTACCTAAAGAATAATCTTCAAACTTATTTTGCTTTCAGTTAAATTTTAGACATGCCCAAGTATTGTTGAAAAGTATAGAGAATAATGTAATAAAACTAGAGGTTAATGCAAAATAACAACAACACACTCATCAGCAAATAAACAAAACTGTTTTAAAACACCTTGAAGAAAACCTTAACTCTATCAAAAAGGAAATCAAAATGAAGCTGAAATCAGGATAATGAAAACGATGTGAAAACAAATTAGATAAGAAGTTGTAAGAAAGTATGAAGTATATTATTTACATATTATTAAATTAATGAATACTCAAATTCAATGTTTATCAGAAATAGAACAAAAATAAACCTTACAAAGGTAGGATGATCTGATTTAAGAAATCTGAAAGTGAAAATAGAGAAGGAAATAGAATAAACTTAAATACTTGTTCAGTCAAAAGCAAAATAAAATAGCTAAAATCATTAAACCAACTGACACAAATAGCAGGAACAAAAATGCACACACACACCTACAAAGATCATGGATAAATCAACCAGAGACAGAAAGGAAGATCTTGTTTGAGACTCATACTCAGATCTAAACAATCCATTCTGGATGCAATGCCTAATCATGAAAAAGCAAAGCAAGGGGCACCTGGGTGGCTCAGCAGGTTAAAGGTCTCACTTTGGCTCAGGTTCCTGAGTTTGAGCCCTGCATTAGGCTCCATGCAGACAGCTCAGAGCCTGGAGCCTGCTTTGGATTCTGTGTCTCCCTCTACCCCTTCCCTCCCCTGCTTGACTCTGTCTCTGTCTCTCAAAAATAAATAATAACAAATTTTAAAAAATAAGTAAAACAAGAAGATGATCTCCAAAGAGATGTAAAATTTAAACAGAACAGTTGTTAAAAATAGTTGTTAAAAACTTCTTGAAGTTATCAAGAAGATATTTCACAGGAGATTTCTATAAAATATTAAGAAAATAATCTCAAAGTCACTTAAAGTGTTCCAGAGCAAAGAAAAAGCAGAAATGTTTCCAATCATTTTATTATAATATCACTTCAGTACCAAATCCAACAGGATTGTGCTTTCTCCCATACACACATTCACACCACACACACATGCACACACACAAACACACATACCTCAGTTTCCAATCCCCAATTACATAATAATTATATCATATAGAACTATATGAAAACAACTGTATATATATATACATATATATGTATATATATATATATATATGTGTGTGTGTATACACACACACACACACACACACACACACACACACAGAGACCCAAATACAATAGCACATTAATTCTTGCTAGATAAAAGTTTATTTCTTGCTCCTGTGAATGTACTTAGCAAGTACTAAGAGTGTGTTAGCAGGTCACCATGATGTTTTCCCAATGCAGACATTCAAAAATATAGGATGTTGGGGTGCCCGGCGGCTCAGTAGGTTGAGCATCTGACTCTCCGTTTTGGCTCAGGTCAAGATCTTGTGGTTTGTGAGATCGAGCCCTGCATCAGGCCCTGGCTGACTGCACAGAGCTTGGGATTGTCCCTCTCTTTCCATCTCTCTTTCTCTCTGCCACTCCCCAACTCATAAGCCTGTACTCTCTTGCTCTCATTCTTGCTCTCTCAAAATAAATGAATAATCTTAAAAAAAATAAAGAAATTTGGGGCACCTGGGTGGCTCAGTTGGTTGAGCAACCGACTTTGGCTCAGGTCATGATCTCATGGTTTGTGAGTTCCAGCCCCGCATCGGGCTCTGTGCTGACAACTCAGAGCCTGGAGCCTACTTTTGATTCTGTCTCCCTCTCTCTCTTCCCCTCCCCCGCTTGCACTCTGTCTCTCTGTCTCTCTCAAAAAAATAAACATTAAAAAATATTTAAAAAAGTAAAAATTATAAATAAATTAAAAAAAAATAATACAGGATATTGGTGGCATTGCCATTTCCAAAATTTGTTTTCAAGGTTAGCCACGTGTCAGTAGGAAAGGTCATGGGGCAGCATCATGGCGAAGATTTTTACAGGTCAAGGCTGGAAAGGTCTCGCATCAATTCCATCCACACTGCTTTAACATGCAATCACATCACAAGTCCTGCCTGCAAGAAAGCCTGAGAAGTGTAGTTCCTTTAAGGTCAGTCATGTTCAAGCAATAACTTAATGCCAAGGAAAATAAAGGATGCATTTTAAGAGGAAATTTAGCCTATTTCTCAGAGTGGTTGTGAGGATTAATACCTGTCAAATGGTCAAAATAAGGACTAGTAGATGGAAATCTCCCAATATATTTAAGCTACCTCAACACCCATTCTGTTTATCCCCACTCGTACTCTACTCTATGGTCTTATCTCCTTCTTTACTTTTCAGTTAGAAGACTTTAAGCTGTAAGACAACTCAAATCCAATGGTTCCAATAAGAAAGTATTATAATGTAATTTAAGTAAAGCCCTGAACTGTGGCAATTCTAAGGTTATTGAGTACTACATCTCAGTAACATCAATACATGTTCAGTTTCTTGTGGTTTTTATTTTCACAATTCACCATATATTAAAATTTTGTCCCTGTGGCTTGCTCCCATCATAAATGAAAAATGGTCTGAGCATCCCAAGATACATTAGAAAATTAGAGGCAAGAATACTCCTTTCTGTATCTTTCATCTTTTTTTCTACATATTTTTTCCCTTCACATTTGCCCAGTTGTAAGCCTTATTTCTGTTGGAATCATGCTGTCTGCTTTGTATGGACCATCCCAATCCAGATGGGGTACTCTGGGTGACTTGCCTTGTGGCCTCACATCACAGAACAGCCTGGAAGCTGTGCAGTGGGGGGAGCAACTCTCCCTTGGCATAGTTTGGTAGAAAATGAAATGTGGGGAACACCTGGGTGTCTCTGTCAGTTAAGCGTCCGACTTTGGCTCAGGTCATGATCTCAGTTTGTGGGTTCATGTCCTAACTAGGGCTCTGTGCTGACAGCCTGGATTCTGTGTCTCCCTCTCTATCCCGCCCCTGTTAGCACTCTGTCACTTTCTCTCTCTAAAAAATAAATATTTTTTTTTTAAAGTGACCTGGCCTGAGAGCTTCCCTGACACACAGAAGACCAACCAATCTCAAGGTGGAAGTGAGGCTTTTCAGAATCTAGGACAAGCATGTTTTTTGATGGGTCCTTTCTGGATAGGCTGCTTACCCTCTGTGCACTTGCTGGACACTTGTGGGTCTGAAGTAGAGCCCTGGGTGGGCAGCTGCCAAGAACCATTAGTAGTAGCAGGAATCCAGAGCAACCGGGAACCTGCAAGGACCATGGCCAGGGAATGGAAGCGGCTCCTGGCTTGGGGACAGGCTTGGCTGCCACTCTGCTTTAGGAGGGGAGTGGGCGTGTTATGGGGAACAACCCAGTCTACCCTAGCCTAAGCACTCAGGGAACCAGAATATCTTCGTAAAATAGAAATCTTCAGAAAATTTGTCTTAATCCCATTTGGCAGAACTAGGTCACGTTTCCACTACTAAATTAACCATTGGCAGAAGACTTAACCAATCAGAATTTAACCCTTAAGTTAGGAATAGCGCCATCTTTTCTTCAGTTAAGGGATGGGGAGATGGAAACACTCAACAAAAAGTTGATTATCTCAGGAGAAAAAAGGAATAAAGCTCTTTAGCACCCAACTAACAGTGTCTGCTACAATTTACCACTTATTGCCTAGATTGCTATAGAGTTCTATTACCGGGTTTTTTGTTTTGCTTTGTTTTGTTTTTGTTTTTTTGTTTTAATCTATACTTTCTACTTTGATAACATTGCATATGATATTGCCAGATGCATTTTCCAAATGGACAGCTCTTATTTATTCCATCTCAAAAAGTTTCAATACATTTTAAATCATTTAGGTCTAGGAGCACCTGCTGATTTTCTACAAGCGTTTCACTATGTAGCATATTTAAGTGTGTATTCACTGAACTCTCTGCATCTATCCTCTTCCCCCAGAGAGCTAAATGGCTCCATCACCTCATTTAGGTCTTTACTAAAATGCCATATACTTTAGTAAGCCCTTCTCTATCATGATGTAAAATTCCAACTACCTCCAACCTTCCATATTACCCTTTCATATTTTATGTGTCTCTAATAAATTAACATTATCCAACATAATTTATATGGAGCACTTATAATTATTTACCACTAGAGCTAAGCTCCAAGAAGTTAGAGATTTTTAAATGTTTTATTCACTGTTCTATCTCCAGGGTTTAGAACAGTATCTACTTCATGTTAGTTGCTCAGTGAACTTGTTGAATAAATGGCTGTAAAAATTAACCAGATTATAAGTTGCAAAAAGTGAGAAGGTCCTAAAGACGTAAAAAAATGCAAATGAAATCATCAATTACATATTGCTTTTAAACCTATTCTTTACATTTTAAAATTTTGTTCTTGTCCTTCACAACTGAATGCCCACATAGCCAACATAAATACAAGGTTAGACTTATCCAGAATTTCCAGCTGTATCCATTTTTGTTTTGATTGTGCAAAATTTACAAAGATTGCCTTAATCTTTTTTTGTATTAATTTTATATAAAACCTTAAAAAGCAACAAATATTAAGATAACTGTATAGGTAAATGCTATTAAAGAAAGAAGACAATAACACTTAAGTTTTGCCTACTGTAGGGGTGCCTGGGTGGCTCAGTTGGTTAAGTATCTGACTTCAGCTCAGGTCATGATCTTGCGGTCGATGGGTTCAAGCCCCATGTCAGTCTCTGTGCTGACAGCTCAAAGCCTGGAGCCTGCTTCAGATTCTGTGTCTCCCTTTCTCTCTCTGCCCCTCCCTCACTCATGCTCTGTCTTTCTCTGATTCTCAAATATGAATAAATGTTAAAAAAAATTAAAAAAAAGATTTGCCTCCTGCTCTAGAAGGCAGGATTTTCATCCAAATAAATTGGAAGTGTTCATCAGCAGGTGTATGTTTTTAAATTCAGTGTTTGAAAGGTGGTTTGGGAGAAACAGTTATAATGCTAAGAATGTAAAAATGCTGAAAATGCAAAGACTCAAAATAACCACAGTTTTCAACCTACACTCTATAAATTTCTTGCAAATGGAAACCTTCAGATCACATATATATGGTGTATATATACACCATATATGCACCATATATATATATATATATATATATATATACCATATATACATATATATATATATATACACCATATATATACCATATATATATACACTATATATCATACACACACACACACACACACACCCTATGGATTACCAATTCTATGACTGCCCTGAAACCGCGCCTCATATCTTCACTTCAAAGTGTAGTAGATTGGCCTATCGTTCTCAAACAGATGTTCCTTCCTTTGCTTTCAAGGGTGTTGTATATCCCTTCCTATTATCTTGTGATGTTCTCTGACCAAAGGGATAAGAATGGGCTTATACATTATACTTGACTAGTCATTTTAAGAATGAGTCAAAAGTTTCTATCAGGTCTTTTGTTCTTCTTCTACTATACAAATGGTACCTTCCACAGATGGGCTCCTCATCAGTCTGAATCCTGAGATAAGACATTTGCAGTGGCATCACATACCAGCTGTGGTAGACACCAACATGTATGGTAAGCAAGACATAAATGTTTCTTGTAAGTTAGTAAAATTTTGGAGGTCATTTGTTACTTTGGAAAATAGATCCCACTGTGACCCACAGTGATTTCCCACTTTCTCGTGCCCATGTTCCTATGTAATCCTCTGCCCTTGGTGCAGGCTGGTCCTAGCGACTGGCTTCTAATGAATGAATATGGCAAAAGAGATGAGATGCCATCTTTGTTAGGCTATATATCATGTTATATAATGTGCCTTAGTAGACAAGGACAAGAGATTTAATATAAGCAACCATGATGGAGAACTTCCATGGCAAGGGACTGCAGATGGTCTCTAGAAATTTCAGGAAAACTAAGCTCTAGGAGCAGCCTCCACCCAGTAGCCAGCAAAAACATGAACCCTCAAGCATCTGATCTAAGGGAATGGATTCCTCCAATAGCCTAATTGAACTTAGAACTGGATCCTTTCCCCATTGAGCCTCCAGATAAGAATGTAACCAGCCAACATCTTATTTGTATGTATGTGCTGGTCTTGCCCAAATTCTTGACCCAGAGAAATGATGTGATTTTAAAAAGTGTGTTAAGTCACTATGTTGCTATAAGGCAACAGAAAACTAAAACAGTTATCATAGATAATGCCTGTAAGTATCATATACTTAATCTCAAATTCTACCTTTTTCAACAACCAGAAATGATCCCTCCCACTCTACTTCCCTAGCATTCGGTGCCATGATATGGCACTTAGCACTTTTTCTCTAGATATCTGTTAATCTTACACACTATTTCCATCTTTTGCATTTCTGCTACCTGGGAAAGTGCTTTTCGTTTTTATTTGCCCAGTTCTAACACATTACTTTTAAATGAAATGTACTAAAATTAAATAATTAAATTTAATATATAAATATTTTGACAATCATGATTTTTGGCATAGTCATTAATATTAATAAATGCATTTTAAAGAAAAAATAAATATTTAAAAAGATAATCTATAATCCCATTTCATTATTTTAGACTGATCCTCTTTTAGGCTGTATTTGTAGAGTTTTCTGGTAAGCAAAATGAAACTACTTACTTTAGGTTCTTATTGCAATTGAGCAAATGATTAATTGTGTGGCTTCCTTAAGGTGATTATGTATTGATCTGTGATTCTCTTCCACTTGGTTATAATTTCTCATTACACTTCTATGTCCCTACGACTGCACTTTTTTCCACATTGTACAGACCACTATTATTGAATATATACCACATCACTATGGAATAGTAGGAATAGTGTAAAAAACACATCAGGGGATATCTGTAGGCAATGGCATAAATAATTGATTACCAGAATTGCTATATCATACAATGAACTTGAGGGGATATATTTGCCAAAGCACCTATGTCCTTACAGATATGTTAATGGGCTTTAGGCTTGCACCCATTCAGAGAAAAATGGTTTTAAGAAGAGATTAGAAGCATGGCATCTTTGTGAAGTCCAGGGAACATGACAGGTCTGATACACTCCATATATATAAACATGTATTTGCTTATCATTAATCTCTTTTCACTACAACGTAAGTTCCATGAGGGGAGGAGATTTGATCTCCCATTTATTCACTGATATATATCACAAGAACACATCCCCTCATACTTAATACCTAATAAATGTTGGAAGAATCAATCATTTTATATTACCTTGGCAATGAAAAAATAAATTTATATTAAAGTGAATTATAAAAGACGGGTCTTCTAGAAAAGATACTATAATTCTGAGTCTCTTTTCCTTCATTCATTTTATATGCATGACTTTTTTTACCCACAGATAGCATCAATTGCTATAATCTGTATGAATGTGGATAATATCTAAGTAAGTACACACAATTAAACATTTATTTATTTATTTATTTTGCATAAGCTGGTTAGGCATGTCCCTAGGATTTTAGAGTGTTACTCTCTTCTCTGAGTATTTCCTTTTGTCATGACAACTGAGGAAGCAGAGAACTGAATGGGCTCCTGTCTAAGCAAAATACAAATGATGACTCCCCTTCTTTTCATATGTCTGTTCATGGCATATCAAAGGGAAGATCTTCCTCCATGAGGGAAGTCAAAGAAGAGAAGTTTTGCTCATATCCATGGCATCCCTGCCATCATCATCAACATGGAAGGATCTTATCAGGAAAAACAGCTTTGCCTTTCCTATTAGTGAGAGTCTTTAAAGATGTGAGGGATTACAGGTGGGAGAGGTATGCTTGTTCTTATGGTCTCTTATTATATCGGTCTCTTAGATCAAAGATTTTGGTGTAAGAACAAGCAGTTCACTATCCTTGAGTGTATTTAACATGCTTTTAAGGAGCCACCAGGGTTAAAGGAGCTAAACGTCAGGAGTTTGTGATTTATAATCAATAAAATGTCACTGCAGTTCCCAGCATGCTCAATAATGATAAACAGGGAGTGTTTTTCCATAGTTTTGCAAAATGCAAGGCCGACAGTTGTTGGGTATGTAAATTATACTCAGAAAATGTTATTTTCCTTTTAGAAATAAATGGCTACTTGAGTAATGAGCCCAAAAGAATGAGTGATGACCATTAGTTTTTGCTTTCCCCATCTTGTAAGCTCTTCTTGAGGAAAAACATACTATCACTATTGAAGTAATTATAATTGATGTCTGAGTTACCACAAAAGATAATCCATTTTCTTCTGACAAAACCAGAGCTGACAGGAAAAATGAAAGTACATAGGAATGATTGAAAAATGGTATGAAGAATAAAAATGCTAAATACGGATTTAAGATTTATCATTGGCTATAAAGGAAGTCACCATATAAAGTATTTGTCTGTTGATAGGACCTCTCTCTTTTTTTATTCCAGCAGAGATAAGTACTAAACATAGAAAATTATTTTTAAGATAGGTACTCTAAGAAATTCTAGCTGAGGCTATACCATTTCAATATTTACTAATGCTAAATTAACGAGGGCCACAAAAAGCTTGTAAAGATCATGTGAAAAGGTGATTACATTTGTAGTTGAACTCTGACCTCACTATGTAAGTGAAAGCTTAACAAGGAAATGGCATGAGGATGACAAACTAACTTGAGCTATGGTGTTGGTATCTAAGCGATGTTGGTACATAATACCCACTATTATCTAGTATCATGTACTTTGGGTCGCATACTTAATGGATCACTGTACAGGCGTCCTTGGAGCCACAGTGCTCGATTATACCCCTGAGGGTGGAAGTAGATGTTTCCTTCAAAGAATGTCAGTAAACAGTATTAGTAACTGTAAATTAGTAACAGTAAACAGCATTAGACATGTCGTAGATTGCAGTAAGAGAATAAAATACTTCCTCTTTGCCTGGGTGTAGACTTCTTTTTGACTTGATGCACTAAGAAGAAAAGGGACCAAAAATCTCTAGTGTGCTTGAATGTATGCATGCGCTTGTGTGTAAGTGACTGGGGACAGAGGGGGTGATTTGTCCCTGGCTGTGGAGGTATTCTGAAATTATTTTCTCCACAGCCTTTCTTATATTCTTCAATGCTCTACAGAAAGAAGGCTTATCACAATAACTGAGGTAGCTGAGGTTGAACTCTGATCCCCTGCTGGGACAAGAATGAAATGGGGATGAGTGGGGAAGTTGGTGTACTCTACTGAATGAAGAAGATCATCAAAGGTTCAAGGTATGCTAAATAATTCACTGTAGAGCAACTACTGCTAAGAGCTATGTCTACTTAGAGTGCAAATTGCTTGAATTTCCTACAAATGCCCTCAACTAACCATATCGAGAACGTAAACTATGTTGTGGTATATTAGCATATATGAAGCATAATATGTTATACTAATATTGGAAAACTCACAAACTGTGAGATCATGACCTGAGCTGAAATCAAGAGTCAGTCACTCAACCAACTGAGCCACACAGCCACTCCAGAAACCATTTATTTTTAACCTAGTTTCTCTGGACTGCTTAGAGTCTAAAAGGTTTCAACAGCAATTCAGAAGCTATTTTCAATATTTCCAGAAACCTAATGGAAATCATAAATTACCACAGTCATAAAGCCTAACCAAATAAATACAATCATAAGCGTCTTAGATAGATGTTATCCCTTCTTACCCAGAGTTCTGAATGTATCCACAATTCATTAAAAAAAATAAATAAAAATTAAAAAAAGACAAAATCAGTGTAATCCTAATCTATGTAATATGGCAGACATATCTTTCAAATCATAAGTACAGTACTGTAAAGGAAATTTGGGGTTGAAAAATTTTGGCGGTCATTAATCTAGTTGAACCATATCTTCATCTACCTCGTTCCCCACCACGTAGCAGATGAGAAATTTGAGGCTAGGAATAGTTAGTTGATTTATCCAGTGTAATAGCTTTCATTAATATTAGAGGTGAGATGGGATATGGGGTCTCCTGATCCCACTAATTTCACTATTTATTGTACAATACCAGATGAGATACATGTACAAATCTGAGTTTTAAAAAAATCTAGGTTTCCAAAATATTTCAAATTTTTATATTGTTATATGATTATATCTGTTCTCTCCTCATTAAAAATTTAGTTCTATTATACATGCATTCTCTATTTTAAAGTAAAATATATTAAAGAAAAAAACCACATGCATTACTGCTAATATAGCCGCTAAGACAGATAAATGAGAAACTAGTGAGAAAGAAATAAGTAAATATGATAATTGAGGTAAACTATTATCATCAACTAAATATGCATGAATATGCATATATACACATAGGCATACATTTACATATATAAATACACACATACATATATACACATTAACATATATATGGCTATATATTTGGCTTGTTCAGATATCTAGTTTTCATTGCCACATGACATATTGTTTGATGCTGGAATTATGATAGTACTACCTGCAGGTTATACTCTTCCTTAGAGATATTTTTATCTCCCCTAACATTTCCCTCCCCTAACCCATTCACAGATCCCTTATTTCTCAATTTTCATTGTTTTGCATATCTTTATTATGAAATTTTAAACTTGCCTGTACATATAAAAGTATGAGTAATTAGTTATCCTATTCTTAAAGAATGAGAAAGACATTTTGTATATAATTTCCCACAATAAAGTTGACTTCAAAAACCAAAAAGTATACAATTCAACATCAGGATCCAGTAAGCCAAAACAAAGAGAATGGATTGTCCTACATGACTAGAATGTCCAGGAACATAGCTTGACTTAAGGCCTAACTATATCCAGGTCCTCCAATGATGCTGTTGAAATTCTGTTTCTCACAATTGGCTTATCAAGGGTAGCCTTTCTCTATAGAGCAGAGCAAACACCTTAAATGACCTCAGCCGAATCTGGATCTACATTTTATGTTTATCAATTTCAAAAAAGAAAAAAAAAAGTCTAATCTTACCAAAAGTTCAAGGAGATATTTTATAGGAAGATCTGTTTGTAGCCTGGTGTGAGTCACATGACAACTCATATGGAATGAAAGCCACAGTGAGCTGCTAAAGGTGACTATATTGGGGATGGAAGAAGAAGGGGAAGGGGTCAAGGGCAAATAAAGACCAAACTGCTAAGTTCTAAAGCACCCAGAACAGCAATAGGCACACTTTTGTATCTCAGTGAGTCATGTTTATTGAAATCATTTCCATATACTTAATATATTACATACCACTATTAGAGTTCTATAAAATTAGTTTTTAAATAAAAAACATTTAGCTTGGACTTTCTAAATTTTATATCATTTTTATCAAATGAATTACTTCAGCTACAAAATGTTTAAACAAGTAAAATTATATGTTAAACAAAATTAAGTTGCAATAATTGGTGTGTTTCATAAAAGCTTTGTTCTTATCAATTTATGTCAAATTTACATGTTTTCTCCATCTTAAAAATATTCACATTTTTATCTTTCAAATAAATTATTAAAATCACTTTTAGTCTCCATGTAATATACCAGTGTATATTATAATTTTAGTATCTTTTGTTAACTTTAAGAGTTAATTAATTAAGAGTTAATGTAGAGTTAATTAATAAATCAGAATTTGATATCTGGTAGTGTCTAGAAATTAAGATAGAAATTATAAAACAGTGGAACCTGAAAAATGGTGATCTATATATTATAGTATGGTCATCAGTTAACAGGTTGAAAACGGTACCCACATTTGCATACATTTGAATTGAATTATTATGCATACCTCTTTTTTAAAAATTATAAGAGGTTGTATATAATAGTTCTAGATGACTAATAAATTATTGTATACTCTGTGTTGCTGGTGATTATCAAGCAAAAAAAGTAATCCTGTAAAGCAAAATTATCTGATTTTACAATGTAAACATATATAAGGAACCAAATTTTAGAATATCCAGTAAAAGTGGATTTCTGAAAGGAAGGGATTTTTTTTCTTTCCTGTATAAGAAACTTAAAAAAAAATGAGTTGGAAAGAACAAAATGTGCTGAATACGTTCAACAAGGCTAGTACAATATTATAGGTTTATTCATAGAAGACAAATTTAGGTGATTCCTCTATTTCAAATAATTATAAAGGATTTATGTGTAACAACAGATTCTTTTAGATCTCCACATTACATTTCAAGAGAAGCAGAAGCTATGAAGTCTGTTACACCTGGACACAGGTAAACCCAGGGCACTGAAAAGTTGGTGCCTCTGAGGACAACCTTAGAAAAGGAACAGAACTAGTGGATGTATGCCTCCATTCCTCAACCTTTGAACAGAGCATTCTGGAAGGCATTTCGTATGTTTCCAGAGGTCTGGGGAGATTGAGCCCATACTGCCTATAGCAGTGACCTTGATAATATACCTCTGTTTTGCTTCCCTTGCTTCCCCCTCTGATGCTTTCCACTACCTTGCTTTTATTTCCTGAGATCTTCTCTCTAATTAACTACGTGTATCCAAAATCCTTATGTTAGACATAGTGTAGAAAAAGAGCAAAACAGTAAGTTGGAATTTTTTCATCACAATTAAAAAAATATTGATATGTTAGTACATAGAATATTATTTATGAAAAATAAAGATGTGTACTTTGGATACTACAGGTGTCTTACACTACTGGATTTCTTGTTTTAATTCTTAAATCTGAAAACCATGATAGTTTGCTTTTTAAAATATTTTGTACTTTGTTACTTTCAAATAATTTCAGTGTATTTTTACTTTTTATTATTTTGTTTTTATTGAGTTATAATTGACATGATATTATCTTAATTTGGGGTATATAAAGATAGTTATTTGATATTTTTATACATTATGAAGTTATCACCTCAGTAGGTTGAGTTACCCTCTATACATATAATATAATATTATGACAGTATTATTGGCTATATACCCTATGCTGTATATTATATCCCCATGATCTATTTATTTTATAAATTGGAATTCTGTACCTCTTAAATCCTCTTCACCTATTTTGCCTGGCACCCCTAGTCCCTAGCACCCCTAGTCATCCCCTCCCCTTTGGCAACTACCAGTTTATTCTTTGTATCTATGAGTCTGTTTATGTTTTGTTTTGTTTGTTCTTTTTTTTTTTTAACTCCATATTTAAAAAATCATATGGTATTTGTCTATGTCTGACTTTCTTCATTTAGCATAACACCCTCTCGGTTCATGCACATCACAAATGGCAAGACTTCATTTTCTTTTTTAATGTTTGTTTGTTTCCTTGTTTGTTTGTTTATTCATTTAGGGAAAGAGTATGTGCACCAGCAGGGGAAGGGCAGAGAAAGAGAAGGAGATGGAGAATCTCATGCAGGCTCCATATAAGATCATGACCTGACCCCATATCCAGAGTCAGGCACTTAACCAACTGAGCCACCAAGGTGCCCCTTTACTTAATTTTTTAAATGGCTGAGTAATATCCCATTGTGTGCATACACACATGTGTGCATCTGATGGACACTTATGTTGCTTCCATATCTTGATTATCAATCACTGCAATTAATATAGGTTTAACATAGACCTTTTTGAATTTGTGTTTTCATTTTCTTTGGATTAGTACTCAGAAGAGGAACTGCTGGATCAAATGGTAGTTCTATCTATAATTTTCTGAGGCACCTCCATATTGCTTTCCATAGTGACTACACCAAACTTACATTCCTACCACTAGTGTATGAGGGTTCCCTTTTCTCCACATCCTCACCAACACTTGTTACTTCTGGTCTTTTTGATAAGTCATTCTGACAGGTATTTTCATTTCCCTGAGGACTGGCGATGTACAGGATCTTTGCATGTACCTGTTGGCCACTGAAACCATATTTTAATAAACACTTCTGATTTAAATGATAAGCTAGAACCCTAGAAATGTGTTACTTATGTTTATTTTAAATAATGCATATAACCATTCTTATCCTTAGTCACTTTTATCTGATGTCCAGATCTTGCATATGCTGATACATTTTTGATACGAGTTATTTAATATTTGGGATCTAGAAACATAACCATAAAACTGTTAAATTATCTTTTATACTTAAAAGGCTTTGTGAGAAGGCCACCAGGTCATGTTAAATATTTGCTCCTTCATCATAAAAACAGTGATGCTTGACATAATTGAGTATCAGGCACTTTCCAGATTAATAAGCAGCCTAACATTACTATGAAAGCTACCCTGTTCACCACATAATGCGAAATGCTGTCTTGTCATTAAAAAAGCTCAATCTTCCTTGGTTAATAATATATACAAAATGTTGTTAGTAAGAATAGGTGTATATTTTGGATAGGGGTAATCATGTCTCTGTACAAAGTCCTAAACACAGGACTTTTGTGCAATATTTGTCAATTTATTCCACATAGAAGTACAGGAATATATATATATATATATGTATATATATATATATATATACACACACACATATATATACACATATGTATATATGTGTATATATATACACATATGTATATATGTGTATATATATACACATATGTGTATATATATGTGTGTATATATATATATGTATATATATGTACACATAGGAATATATATAGGCAGAAAGTAATGTAGCTTCAAATATAAAGCTTTTGCAGTTGTATAAGTAACACTGGTCTAAAAATCCCATGAGATTGGTAATTCTATATAATAACAACTCAAAACAAATGTATTTGGTCAAATCCATGCTTAAGAAGCAGACTCCTGGCCACAGGAAAAGGCCATGGAAACGAAATTAACACTTGATCCTGATGCTATCAATGATAAAGTTTGGTCTGTAGATTAGGAAATCTCAGATTACAGGCAGTGATGAATATCCCCTCACGGCATCCTAGAACACTGATGAACAGGAACATCTCAAAGAAAGATTACATGCCTACATTCTAGGTACTGTAATGAAGACTGTTAGAAGTGAATTGGATGGTTCTTGGTTCCTGATCACTGTTTCACAGGAAGGAAAATCTACTTTACCCTAGAGATATACCAAAACTACAAGGTCTACTACCGTCCCAGTTCAGACTCTCCAAATAAATGAACCTTGAAAAATTTCTTCAAGTCTGACTCTCTAGCAAAGTTCAAAAAGAATCTGTCACCTCATTAACAGGTTTTCCTTTAATAAATCAGACTTCTGATTATCACCATTCTAGAAATAGATCATCTATTAGTATGACAAGATCTCCACTAAGCAAAAGAGTATCCTTCCTCCTTGAACACAGACTGTGATCTTTAAATAGCATTTTCCATTAAAAGTTGAAGGGCTCCTTGAAGAAATAGCTCATTTTGGGAGCTGTGGGATAGGATATATACAAGAGGGGCCTGGAATACCTCGTCACACCAGATTAGAACTCTTTCAAAGATAACAAAGGTCAAAGCAGGATGTTTCAGGCAAACTTGAAGAAGCTACCACAGGGGAGACAATTTTCCACAAATGTGACAAATCGAACATAAATAAATATAATTGCAACAGATTAATAAGGCAGTTCATGTTAATGCAGATACAGCACAATTTAAATCATGAAATCAGTGAAGTCTGATCTCAATTTACTTAGTCAATTTCCATTTATTACTGAATTGCATATTGCTTAGCATTATTGAAACCAAGCTCAGTCTTCCTCTGCAAATGTCTTCAAAGTAGTAGTAGGATCTCACATCTTATATTTTTTTAATTTTCTTTAACATTTACTCATTTTGAGACAGAGAGAGAGAGAGAGAGAGAGAGAGGCAGAGAAAGAGGGAGATACACAATCTGAAGCAGGCTCAGGCTCTGAGCTGTCAGCACAGAGCCTGACGTCAGGCTCAAACTCACAGACTGTGAAATCATGACCTGAGCCGAAGTCAGTCACCCAACCGACTGAGCCACCCAGGTGCCCCTACATTTTTTTAAATGTGTGGGTTTTTTTTCCATTTGTTTGTTTGTTTTAAGAGAGAGAGAGAGCAAGTGAGCACAGGGGAGCAGCAGAGAGAGAGAAAGAATCTTAAGCATGCTGGGCATGGAGCCAGACTCAAGGCTTGATCTCATGATGCTGAGATTATGATCAGAGCCAAAATCAGAAGTTGGGCACTTAACCAATAGAACTATCAAGGTGCTCCTAATTTTTTTTTTTTTTTTTTTTTTTATGAGTAGCCACTGTGCCAAATATATCTTGTCTCTAAGCTGAGTATATTCTCTTACCATCCTGCATTCGGGTGGTCATGGCCTCTAAGATCAGTACTCTTATCTGAAGAAAAGGCAATGAATAGAGGAGATAGTTCAAAACTGTCATTTTTGAGTTTTCTGACTCTTAAGAAATGCCAGTGATTTTATTCTGAGGAATCAGAGATTCACGTATAAATAAAAAAAGTTCACAAGTCATTTTACCTCCCACTACCAATATATAGACAAATATTCATAACCATGACAGTAATTAACTTGAAAAAATTAATATTCCATCCTATTTTCCAAACAAACTCTTGTGAAATGGGTATGTATTTAAGCATTCTCACGGTTACTTGTATTTTATCTATTACCTCTTCTCATATCATACCTGAGGAAAATAAAAGCTCCTCAAAAAGGAAATAAAATTATACTGAAACACTGCCAGAGAAAAAGCTTTTAAAAGTACTAAAATGTAATCACATTTGACTAAACCTTTACAAAATCTAAGAACAAATACTTCAAAGAGAACATACATTTGAGGTAAAAATTTATCAGACCTCCTAATGTCTTTTTCCCCTACCACTTGTTACTTGATTTGGATTGTCAGAAGCATCTGAATGCTGTAAATAAATTAGGTAAAATGGATGTGTCATGTCCTTCCGTTGGGTACCAGTGATTACCATCCCCAATTTAGTTTATTCCCGTTTTCTTTTTTCTTTATTATTTTTTTTAAACCTCAATGTAACCATTAATCCTGCTTTTATAATACTTTCTGAATTTACTCTGGAGGAAGAAACTCTTTTCCGCACACAACGTAGGTTCTGCTGATAAAACTGATTTTGCTAGCAGGACACAGAAGCACAGTCACGAAGGACCTAGGTAACAAATGACTAGTAACAGAATTCCATACACACTCTCTGCCATAATGATACCTTTTAAAAGACAAACTCATTCTACAAGTTAGGATAATCCTAACTAATTCTGGGAATTGTGTTTGCTGTCAGGTTTATGAATTCCAACTCTCCCATCCCCACCCTCGCCAATACCACTCCACAAAGAGAACAGGCATCTATGGTATTTGGCAATCAAGAAATGATCGATTCATCAAAGGCCTCAAGTTTTTGCAAACCAGATGCTGAACAGAAAAATTCAGCCAATTCAACAGAAAGAAAGCTAAGAGATCCTGGTGTCATAATGTGGGTCTTAAATCAAGCTGTGCTTGAGGCCAGAAGCCTCTAGTGTCTCAGAAATAATGGTCTCTTAGTGAGATCACGTTCTTCTGTTGTTGCTGGAGCTGTGAGTTGAATTACATCTTCCTCAACATTCATATGTTGAAGTCCTAATCTCTAGTAACTCAGAAAGTGTCACACCTTTAATTAAGCTTACCATATTTTTACTCTGAGGAAGTAAAAATAAACATTAACAAATTATGCATGCCTCCATCACTACCATAGAGAAATAAATATTCATCACTTTAACAGTGATGAAACAAGCTGAAAAAAATCATAATCTCTTCTCCCAATACGTTGGATTTACAGGTATGTTCTTCTGAATGGAAGCCAATTATTTTGTTTATGTAAGCCACTTAGAAAACAGAATTTCCTGTCAATTAACAACAACTAAAATGTTCTGACTGACCCATGCTATTTCTGAATGCAGTATCACTGAAATTATTTTGTTCCCCCAATTGTCCAGATTTGCTTTATTTAGGACCCTGTAAAATAAATTACAGCTTATCTCATGACCCAAACAGCAGACACTTTGTGAAAGTTGACAAAAACAGTGTTTTTCTCTTTCAGTGGTCACAGGAAAAAATCCAAAGCAATGAAGCATACATGCAACTTTGACAATATAGATCTTGGCTTAATCATACATAGTTGTTGCCCTATGCTTTCAATAACTCAATTTCCCCCAAACTTGGTAGTTTTCTTGTCTAGAACCTTTATGAAATGTTCACATTTAAGTGCCTGCACCCTTGAGACTTTCACCCCCCACCTTAAGAGGTGGAGTTTTCTCTCAACCCTCTACTTAAACCCATTGTGAAGCAAAATCACTGCTGACTCTGGTGATAAATCACCATATTACAACTATCAGGGCATTTAATTTGTACCTAAAATCAATTGGGGCTTGCTGATGCCAAAAAGTAATATATCGTCAGTTAAAAAAAAAAACAAAAACAAAAACAAAAAACAAAAAAACAACAACTGGATATTGCACTTCAAAGCAAGATGAACCGTCAGTCACCTTGATGACCAACCAACAATTTATGGGTTGTAAAAACCAAACAGACAAATTGTAAGAAAAATGCACTTTGACTTTAACATCGACATTTGTGGGATTTGGCTGGAGTGAAAAAAAAATCAAATGGCTTTGTAGAAAAATGAAGAGATATATGGTGGTGTTGAGCCTTGTTACAGAAGGAAGTGTGTTTGTTGAGGGTAGAGTGGGGGATGTAAAGACATTGATGGTTGTAATTCCTTGACTAAAGATCTCTAATTAGCAAATAACGTTTTACTAAGTATTAGCAAGTTACATGTTATTAACTAATCCATCTATTCACTCATCAATTATTAGCACATCAAACACCATGTCAGAATGTTGGAACCCTAGCTGTGTTTTGCTGGCTAGAGAGATATTTACCCAAAAAATGAGGAAAAGAGCTAGGTCTTTGTTTCTGCCAGAAATTATATCAACCATGATGAGGAAAGCATTAGGCATTTAAATGTTTATTGTGTGGCTGGCATTGCAGAAGGCATGTAACATTTTTACATTTGATTCCCCCCTACTCTATGTGAGAAATATTATTAAAAACAACTTTATTGAGAAAAATAAGATTTGCATATGAGGAATTTTCTCAAGTGTACATAGCTATTAAGAAGAAAGCCATCTTTTGAATCTAAGTTTACTGCAAACTCTGCTTTTAACTTTCAGATTTAGGAGATGGTATAAAAAGGAGGGCAAAAGATAGTGATGCCAATGAACAAATCTGGCAAATGACCCTTTTGCCATTAACAATGGAACTGCTATTAAGAATGGAAATGCCTTTGCTGTTTAATGTGGTGATATTTAAAAAGCTGGTACATTTTTGCAGTCACATAAAAAATCTTGGAATCGTACTTTCTCTGTATGTGATTTTGGACAGGTTACTTAAGCCCTCTGAACTCATTAATTTATTCTGAAAATATTTATTAAGTAACTACCCATAAGCACAAAAATACTATTGTCATCAAGACACAGGTCTCTTGGCATCAGAAAGCTACCACACTAGTTTTGGGTAGGGGATGAGGGGTTGCCATAAACAAATCAATTAAAGTCATAATTTCAAATTGTGTCAAGTACTATAAAACTATCACTATTACTATTAAATAGTATGTAAATAGGTAACTAGCAAGTAAGACAAGAATAAATCAGGAACAGAACAAATCAGGGGTAATCAGGAAATGCCTCCCAAAAGCAGTAACATCTGACTGCAATCTAAATAATGAGAAGGAGCCAGCCAAGTGATAGTCCTAGGAAAAGGGTCATATACAAGTAATAGGGGGAAAAAAGTCTTAAGGTGGGAATAAACTTGGCACATTTGAGAAGGGTTACAAAAGTCAGTCTTGTGAGAGTGAAAATGAGATTAAGTCGGAAATTCTATCTGAGATCCAATCACATGGGGCCTTAGAAGTCATTGTACTAGATTTGGAATTTCTTAGGAGTGCTACAAAAAAGGATAGTATTTTAAGATGGCTATGATTTGATGCAATTTATTTCTTTACTTTAGCATGCTTCTGGCTACTATATGAAGAATGGACTAAATTCAGGAAGGGAAAAAGCAAGGAAGAAATTAGGATCTTACTGAACTAGTTTTAGTGAGAGGTGATGGTATTGTGGTTGGAGGAGGTGAATAGTGAACATGGTGATGGTAGAGTGTGGGATATATTTTGGGGCAAAGCCAACAAGTATTTGGTAGACTAACAGACTGAACACGGGTTATAATGATACAAGAAATTAAGGATCATTGGTAGGATTCTTTTGGTCGGAATTGTGTGGTTAGTGGGGTCATTAAGAAGAATGCAGGGAATTGAGTGAGGAAGAAGTTTCTGTTGGAGTGGACTGTGGGGGATGTTAGTAAACACTTTTTTTTTGACCAAATTATCTTTAAAAAACCCATCAGATATTCAAATGGAGCTGTGATGAGGCATGAAGGGGATAAAAGGATAAGATGAATAAATAGGAATCATCCTCATATTAAAAGTCACGTGTGAAATAACTCTGAAAATAATGAAGTTAGAAAGGAGAAGGCGGCCAATGCTTGAGCATTGGCATATATGAACAGAGTAGAGAGAGAAGAAAAATACTCAAAGGAAACTGAAACCAATAGTCTAAAATTGCAACAAACAAACAAACTAGAGAAATGTAGTGTTACTGAGGACTGCAGAGGTAGAGAATGGACAACTATTCAACACACTGAGAACATAAATAAAAATGAGTCCAGGAAACTGGTTATATGTCAAAAGAAATTGTTGGTGATATCAATGAATTGTGGACAACAACAACTGGAGAGACTCATGTTCAGATTAAACGAGGTGAAATATAAAAAATGATTACTTTGTTTATCTAATGCTGCATAACAAATTACCCTGAAATTAGTGGTATAACATAATCACTTATGTTCTTGTGCATCTGCAGGTCAGAAATTCAGGAAAAGCTGAGCATTTCTTACTTGGGGTCTCTTACGTGGTTGCGCTCAGATTTTGCTGAGACTACAGTCATTTAAAAGTCTAATGAGGGTGCGGGATCCAACAAGGTAGCTCAGTCACATTTAAAGGAAGTTGGAGTTGACACCTGGCCAAAACTGTAGGACCTTCCCATGTGAATCTCCATGTGGCTGTTTTGGTGTCCCCATATCATGACAGACAGATGGCTGTCCACAGAGCAAGTGATTTAAGAGACCAAAAGGGAGATAGAAGCCTTGGGAGCCATACTTCTTCACACCTGCACCCCTATATTGGTTATAAAAGTCCGAAAAAAGAAGTCAGTTTCAATGTGACAGGGGAATATGTGAGTAAATATTAGGAAGTAATGACTACCGGTAGTCATCTGGGTGGCTGACTCACAGTGATAATATGTTTTAAATCATTAAATACATTGCCTGGGATATGGTAGATATTCAGTGAATGGTAATGCTCAGTGAGCCAGACTTGAAGTAAAGGACACAGTCAAATCTGCCCCAAACTCCAAGCATCAATCCCAAGTTCAGGGGTTCTTGGAGACAGCCTCACTTTCAACTATCTGGCTACAAATTTAGGGGTTCCTATTATCATCTTTAAATTTGAAAATTTGCTAGAAGGACTTACAGAACTTAGCAAAGTGTGACACTTATGATTATCATTTTATTAGAGCAAAATGATACAAATCAGAACCAGCCAAGGAAGAGATGCAAAGGGTAGAATCTGAACTGCAAGGCTTCTAAATCTGAAGCTTCTATATCCTCAGGGATGCATTATCCTTCAGACATAGATCTGTGTCAATATCCCCAATATTTTCAACCCAGAAGCTCACCCAAGCTTCAGTGTGTAGTTTTTAATAGCTTAAGATGATAGACACTGGGAGATGAATGAAAATCCAACACCTGCTCTTCATGGTTTCTAACTGCTAATTCCTAATTGTTTACTGTCTGATTTTATTCTATATCAATAATCATTAAACATTTAGACCCACCAGCTTTTCCCAATCAGAAAGTCAAAGGATATGTAGGATCTGATTAACTTTCCTTGCAGTCCTGTGTTTTAGGCAAGATGACTATCATCCTGAAGTCAGTGATGTTCATATAAATATCACCAGAGCAAACAAAAAATTAGAACCAGTGTTACATAGATGGTAAGAACTGAAGTTTACAGATCTGACACTAACACATGTATGTTCCCTATTTTCTTTAGTTTTTCTATTTTTAATTATTTTATTTTAGAGAAAGAATACATGTGAGCGGGGCGAGGGCCAGGAGAGAGAATCCTAAACAGGCTCCACAATCAGTATGGAGCCCAATGCAGGGCTCAATCCCATGACCCTGGGTTTATGACCTGAGCTGAAATCAAGAGTCAGACGCTCAACCTACTGATGCACTCAGGCACCCCTATATTCTCTACTTTCTGACCCCCGTCACACCCATTATCCATGGTTTATCACTGCCCTCTTCTTTCCTCATTCTATTCCCCTCTTTATGCCAGCCAAATGTTAAATTCTTTAATCTACTATGCTACATGTACTTCCATTATGATGCAGTTGTCATGAGGCTGGAGTGTTATTTTCAGAAAACATTTATCTAATTTTAGATCTGAATAGAACCAGTAGGTATAGTAAGTCCATTATGTATGGTTCTAAAATCATAGAAAAGTCACAAAATCACCCCTTAGGGCTCTTTCATGGCAATTTACTGGTGAGTGTGGAGGAGTCAATGAAAGGGAGTCAGAAAGCATGTTTATGTCAGTAAAAGCTCAGGCAGTTGGTCAGATCTTTTTCAGTGGCCTTGTGAAATTAACATATACATGTCACTTCTTACCCTTAATTCCTTAATATATTCTGAAATTTCTCATCTCAGCCTCATTAAAGAATGAAACTTTTATTTAGCACCAACCATAACCTTATGAAACAAGACACACTCTATGAAAGATCAATGTGTATACAACACAGACAGGCTTGGGCTAAGAAAGGGCTGATAGTCTATATGGTTTATCTTTTCTCTAGAATTTTCCTTCACCTCTTTTCTCTTTATTTCTATGTTCTTTTTTACAGAATGAATCCTCATTCCTTGTTACTCAACATTAGTAATCTCAGACATACTAGGTTATAAAGAGCTTAAAATACTTTAAACTCCCTGGATATTTGGATTTAAAGAAGAATGCAAATTTCAGGCTTTTGTGAAAGACAATTTAAAGCAGTCCCTTTCCTTGATGGTTTTCAAATTAGAGTAGATAGTCCATCAAAGTGGAAGGCAAACTTAACCGCATGAATTAATAGGCACAGAAACAACTTAGAAAACCTATGTATTTAACAGTAACAATAATCTTCATGCTTAACCATTGTGAAGTAATCCTGTAGTTGAAAAGTGGGGGAAAAGTTCTAAATTTTGAGAACACAGAGGAAGACTTAGCCCAAATATAGAAGAAAAAAGAGAAAATAGAGTGAAATTCCTTGCTCTTCTGAATTTGGCCTAACCTTGATTTAAGCTAAGCAGATGTTATGGTGAAAAATTAGTTTCATATTTTCTTCAAAGTTAAAGCAATTCAATGTAAACAATTGTGGCTATTTAAGGAAGGCACCTTACTATGAATAATAAGGTTTAAGACATATGAACTTATAAACATTATTCAATAAAATACTGTTATCTTTCAATTCACTTTCAGAGCTAATCTACTAACTTATAGCAAAATACATGTCTCACTAGTAATTTACTTTGCCTCTAGGTTATTTCCCTTTTAACTTATACAAAAAACAGATAAATGTTAAATTATAGGAGGAAAATGGACTTCTATCATGGAAATAAGATGTCTAACATGTATTTTTTTTTCAAATTATGTCGGGATTTATACTTTTATACTTTCAATTTACATAAACTCATCATTATTATCATATGCCTTTGTTCACTTACTTTCCTGAAACTTACAAAAGTGTGGAAATAAATGTAATGTCAAAAATAAAAAGTGTTTGTTTGCATTGTTTATAATAACCTTGAATTTTTTTTTAAATCTAAGGGAAGAAATATAAACTGAAAAAATACCTTGGTAATGGTAACCGTGTGGGAGGGGAATAGTTTTATTCTATCCCTGCACTCAGGTGCAGTTCTTCAGGCTACATATTTGTACAGATAGCTTGTTATTGCTCTGCTACCTAAAATATTTTACATACTAAATATTTGTTTTCTTTGTGATATTTTTGTAGTTGTGACAAGAGATTCACATGTTTTGAATCATGATTTCATTTTTTATCTCCCTCTCTCATCTGAAAAAAACCCAAAAAACAAAAAAACTGCCTGGCTAGCTCAGTCAGTAGAGCATGAGACTCTTAAAAAAAAAAAAGAAAAAAAGAAAAAAAATTCCTTGCTTTTCTAGGCAGGCAGTTTCCCCAAACAGAATGCATCACTACTCAATTCTTACTTCCATTACAAAACTTAATGCATTCCGTTTTAATTTTTTTTCTTTTCTTTTTTTGTATTTGGTTTTTAACATAGAGAAATAAATGAGCATAATGGAATTACATGACTTTGGAGTCAGAGTAACTGGAAAAATTTTAGTTCTGATATCACCTTTGTGACTGCAAACATGTTTAATGTTGTTGTTCAGAAATTCCAGGTATAAAATTGAGAACACTAGTAAATATGTTTTTTCAAAAGCATATTTGTTGATGTTAAGCATAATACCTGTAAAACGTCTTTATTTTTATCCAATTAATAACAGCTCCTATTACTAATATAACAGAAATTCTTCTCAACATCAATTTTGTTTAATTATCTAACAGAGAAAGTGACAATTAGGAAGTACTCATTAGATATTCATGAAACTGAATAGAGCTGTCAGTTTTCAAGGATCACTTCTGTGGCCACCATTCATTAATATCAAACAATCTGCTTCCTCCTACTGTTAATAGACCTTCAATTCTCAACCCTTGAGCGACAGGAGTGATCATCTGACCCCATGATAGACTATGAATAGCACCTCAGGACCCTGGCCCAACTGACTGGCCTGGAGGGTGCTTATGATCTAAACTAGCTTATGGACTTTACCTGGGATTTTATATATTGGAAATGGGTGGGGGAAGGTGAGGTGTGATCTCTCCTCTTACGTTTCTAAACTTGATTAATATAACCTTAATGTTCCTTCTATCAAGGAGATTTTTGCTTATGAAATGTGTGGATATGGGCTAAATACAAAGATGCAAAAATTGAAAGTCACTAGCATTTTTTGCTGGCATAATGTATATATGGGGGTTGGTGGTTAGGAGAAGGAGGGAAGGAAGAATGGAGGAGAGAGGGGAGAGAGAGTACATGTACATGAAATGTACATGTACATTTAAGTTGTACATTTAAGGTTGGGCAATATATTCCTAAAAGGTCTTTATTTCTGAATAAAATAGTTAAGATATAGTCCATAGTCTGTATCATATATTTATAAATGGTTTTCTCCAACCTTTATCTCACAGTGCTCACAGCATTAAAAATGCATGAAGAATTTGAGGCTTATTACTTTCTAATAGGTTTCTAAATTTAAAGTAGGCAAAATTTCTTGAGGCATGTAAATTTAAGTGTTATTCAAAGCAAAAAATCTCGTATTGGCCACCATCTTTATTTAAATCAGACTGATATATATGAACAGTGATAGGAAAAACTATGCTACTTGACTTTTCCTATTATAGATTACAAGAGATTTCAAGTTACATCAATTGTTTTTCTAAACTTTTGTAAAGTATTTGACATCTGGCTTATTTTTGTATTATTTTCATTTTTCCTCTCTAAATCTTTCTATTTAGTCTTCTGTTTACTCTGTCTGTTTACTGTTTTTCTATTTAGCTCTTCTCTCAGTGTTTTAAAAAATTCTGCACCTAGCAAAATAAAAGTCCGGCAACCATACAACCATGCCCTTCTTCCCACATCTCGATCACCCACCTACCTACCTACCTACTTACCTATTTATTTATGGTATCCAAATATCATAACACTACTACACATATAAGAAGACCACTGTAGGTTCATGCCTGAGACTAGTAAGACATTCAAAAATATTTGTGAATTTCCATATTCTAAATATTAAATCTAAAATTACCAAGGGTATATAAGATTTTTTTAAATTTGTTCCACTCCAAAATTCAAAACTCAAGCCATTATCATATTGCCTATAATTCCAAATTTAGAACTGCTAGTCTTCTGTCAATAACCACCTTGCCTTCTTCCATTCATCCTACCTGCCTACCCCACTCACACACAATTTCAGTATGTTCTTAAATCATGTCTGAGGTTGGCATTTTGTTACTACCCAAATTTTATTAGCCTTCCCCTAATAACAACAACTGATTCTAACTCTAGTACAATTGATCTTACACAATTGTTTTTTTTAATGCAAGTCAGATAACAACACTTTTAAATCCTTTGATTTTTAACATCCCATCTAGACTAAAATCTTAACATAGTTCAATATGGCCTATATTGTTCTACCAAATCTGGTGTCTATTTACCCCATTAGATTCATCTCATATTACTTCATCCTCTCTCCACCTTCCCTTCTCAATTGCCTGCCCAACAACCACCTTCCTGAAACTCAAGCCTGAACCAATGAATCATTCTCTTTCTAGAACATTTGCACTGCTTATCCTTTCTTTACCTGGGACTCTCTTTGTCTTCCTTGTGCTGCTGGCCCCTTTCCATGCTTCAGATCTGAATGGTATTTTAGAGACTCCCTCATGAATCCAGTGGTTTCCAATTTGTAGCCCTCAGAGCATCATTATCAGTATCACTTGGGAACTTGTTAGATACGAAGATTCTTAGCCACAGCTTGAACCCACTGATTTAGAAAACCTAGGGTAGAGTCCAGGATTCTGATGTTTGCAAGCCCTCCAGGTGATTCTGTTGTATGTTCAAACTTGTGAGCTACCTAGTGCACCCTAAGCTAACGGAATCCACTTCTTACCAGTCATGCTGTATCACGTCACATATTTTACAAAGCTCTTATATTGTCAAAATGATGTCATGCATTGTGTGTTTGTTCTTTGTTCAGTTGTCTATTGTCTAAATCCACTCTCTAGATCTAGATTGAGGTTAAATTCATTAGTATATTAAAGCAGGGTATTTACCTTTCCAGTTGGCACAATAAGCAGATAGTTTATTTTGAAAAGTGATCCCAGGGAACAGGATCCCACAGATCCAGGGAGAGCCAATTAAAGGGTATATGATTGAGTTACTTCTTGCTGTGGACAATTGAGGCTCAGTCCCGCTGGGAACGCTGAAGAATCACACCAGGTGACCCTCAGAATTGTGCATCTAACCACAGTAAAGGGTAATATTTATGCATCAGTCCTTACCCCTGTGGGACAAGACCTATCCTAGGGGATATTAACTCCCTCATACTTCCAGGTCTATTCACAGGCTAGAAGAACTGTGCACAATCCAACAAACACCAAAGAAGCCCCAACTAATGAGGACAAGTTGGAGCCCCAACTAATGAGGACATGCTGTCAGGTAATATCAGCATGCAGTTGATGGTCACAGTAATGCCTGGAGCAAATAAATGGGCTGAGAGGATGTGAAGCATGGTAAAGGAGATAGATGTCTGACATACTTTAAACTATGGTATCTGCATCAGCTAAAAAATGCCAAACCTGTAGCAGATACCTGACAAATATTTCCTCCATAATAAAGTCAATCCATGACTCAGTCTATTAACACACATATACACAATTGGGAGAAGGCAGAGACAAGACTTAACGCAGTTGTGATAATTTACTAAACCCATGCATCGCTTATCTTACCCAGCTGCCTTTCATTTATAAAATAAAAGAAATAATTAATTTAAATATTAGTTTAATTTTTTTAAGTTTTATATTCTTAAGTAATCTTTACATCCACTGTGGGGCTCAAACTTACAACTCCAAGATCAAGAGTTGCATGCTCTTCCAACTGAGCCAACCAGGAGCCCCAACATTAGTTTAGTTTTGATGATGATTTGATACTGCATAAGGGAAATCCACATCTTCTACCACTCTCACGTCGTCAGGGAATTTATAGTAGTCCCAGCTATACTGATGGTGCAAACTAAGGTCTTGTGGAAATGCAAAATGAGAATACTTTAACCTGTTATCACCTAGGACTAGTTTAGTATTGCTTAAACTTTACCATATAGCAGAATAAAGAGCGAGATTTATTAAAACACACTGCTGGACCCCTTACCCCAAACTTTTTGAATCAGGAGGCCTGGGGTGAGGCCCAACATTTGCATTTCTAACGAGTGTCAGGTGATACTGTTGCTTATGGCCTAGGGACCATACTTTGGGAACTATTGGTCTAAGAAATCAAGTACAATTTGTATCTTTTACGTCTCATTCCTGTATTTCACTTGAGATTTGATTCCTGCAAACCATCATATGCTTAGAAATCTGTAAGTTAGGTTTCAAATCATAGTTCATTTTTAATAAATATATTTAGAATTGTGTTTTTATATCCATGTTAATCTAAATATTCCCCTGAGTAGAATATGATCTTTGGCTGTTTCCCCAAGTCATCATCCCTTGATTTATTGAAGTCATTTAGAATTTGACATCTAGTTGGTTTTTGGTTTGTTTGATTTGTTTTGTTTCACTTAATATCCCTATTACTTATTTGGAATTTTTTCTCAACAGCTGCACTGCAAATCATAGCTGTGTTATCATTGTTTCCATAATAGAATCTCTTTTAACCAACTTCCATGTAATAAGTTCACAAAATTAGCCAAATTTCTTCATTCCCTCAATAAAATATAATGACTCTACAGCCTTTTCTTCAGTGCCTCCAGTAGGTAGAAACCATGAAAAACAGGAGTTGAGGCAAACGTCAAAATGTGAGTAGCTTAAAACATGAATGCAATTTCCAAGCAGGCATTCTGATTGGCTCTGCTAGTGGCTGAATGCTGATCTGGAAGTGAAAAGTCAGAACCTTTAGAGACTCCACTGGACCTGATTGATGTGTAGAAACTATGGCCAGAGAATGATAAAGACAGACTTTAAATGCCATTATTTTATATTTCCTAAAGATAAAAGAGACAAGTCCCTCCTCATCTTGGTAAATGTCTTTATACCAACCTTCTAATTTACATGGCACATAACCTGGGAATTTGACTCTACACTTAACATGCTATATGTACTAGGAAAAATTACGTAAGCCCCCTGGGTTTCCCTTCCTATATTTTAAGAGTGGATTAGTTCTTACTCCATAGAGTTATCATAAAAATTAAATGAAAAAAAAAAACCCCTATAATTTACATGACAAACTTTACCTATAATTTACCTGACAAACTTTCTGGAATATATTATAGGTGCTCTATAAATGTGAATTCCGAATATTGCAATGGTGACAATGATGATGATAATTTTTTTACATCTGTATCTATTTTTTCCCCTACACATTTATCTATGTGTATGTATCATTCTATATTTCTATCTACTTGTATACTGGATGCCCACCAGTCAAAGAGCACTGAGAACATGCAGATAACAGCACAAAGTTGGGCTTCTTGGTATTGTTGAAACACAGGAGACCAGGTATTTGTGGGAACCAGAGATGACTCAGTAAGAGGGACCTGTTAGACTTGTTATAGGATTTGGGCTTGTGTTGGGTGATTTTAGGGAGAGTTCAAGGAAGTATGGGTTTTCTTTGTATGCGATATGGTCAGAAAGGAAGGCATTTCTATTACTGAGTATCTTAGTTGTAAAGAAGATAATTAGTAAAGAAATAGTAGTCACACATGTGGGTGAAAGTAATGTTTAGAATTGGGGGGGTTCACAATATTCTTTTTTTTAAGTTTATTTTTATTTTGAGAGAGATAGCAAGAGCACATGCATATGCATGAGCAGCGGGGGAGGGGCAGAGAGACAGGGAGAGAGAATCCCAAGCCTGATCATGATAGGGCAGAGTCCTACATGGGGCTCAATCTCATGAACTGTGAAGTCATGACCTGAGCGAAATCAAGAGTTGGATGTTTAACTGATTGAGCCACCCAGGCACCCCCACAATGTTCTTAATTCTGTCTAAGTTTAACCATGATTACAAAATGGCTACGGTTTGCATGTTATCTTGCTCTATTATGAGTAAACTCATAAAGTGTTGTCCTTGAGTACCTTTTCAAAAACAGTGTTTTTCTTTAAACCTGTTTTGTGGGATTTGCAGCATATAATAAAATTGAAATTAATGTTCAATGTCCCCAATTTATTTATAGAAACAAACATGAATATACAATCCATAATTTGATTGAATTATGAAATCAAAGAAAAATGCATAATGAGCAGAACTTTTCCAAAAGCCTAAATTTTCAATTTTATAATGATAAAGGGCCTCCTACAATAACTATGGCAGCTAAGAGCTAGTCATCTTTGGGTAAATTAGTGGAACAAATTCTTTTGAACAATTTAGAGCAATTTCATTCTTTTCTCATTCACAGTATTCCTTTTTGCATTTAATATTTAATTTCAGCTCGATTGGGAATTCAAGAGAAGCATAATTTTAAAATCTTATTTTATTTTCCTAAAGGCGGCCTAGTTGTTCCTACTATGCAGACATCATAGAATTAAAAAAAAAAGTTCTTGTTGGGGGAAAAAAAAAGCTCTTACTCAGAAATTATTTCTTTGTTATATAAATGCCCTACCAAGTGGTAATAATGATATATATATATGCTATCCAAGTTGTGTTCTTATTCAATGGTGTCAATTTGATAATCTCACTACACGTAGCTCCTCTGCTTTTCTCAAGCAAAGTCTCCTATGAGGGTGAATAAATGAATAAAATAATCTGTTCTTCAAATGCAAGGAGTCTAAGTGATTTACCAAGATTTGAGAAATTTTATTATTTTTTTTATTCTAGAAGATTAAAAAATAGAAATGGAGATTCACACTCAAGTACAGAAATAGAGATTTTATTGTTTGTTTTTAATCTTTCTGAAACGTGGTTGGCAGAGTTCACCTGCTTCATTCCTCACTTCCTAAATAGGACCACCTCCTAAATCACTGGCCATATATTGTCTTAGTTTTGAAATATTTCATGAACTTTCCTATTACTCAGAAACTTTTCTGACTTCCAAGGTAAATGTCATTCACTACAATATAAAACTTTGTTTTCTTGTTAGAAACTCCACTGAAATTGAAGGCAGCTGTTGACCTTCCTGCTTGAAATAACTTTTCATACACATGGAAGCTTCTCACATCCACATGAAACAATATAAATTATTTTCACCTTTCTTATAGATTCTACTTCCTGTTCTGTACTTATTTTCATACTTATTTCTCTCTAACCCATCTTTAATTTCTGCAAAATTCTGTGGAAATGAAGAGTCCCAGCCTGTTCAGATGAATGTAATAAGGTAATCATATTGAAAATAACTTGCTTATTATGCTCAAGGTTAATCCATTCTAGTAACATGAGTGAATATTATATAAATACCCTAACGCTAACTTCTTTTCCAAGAGATGCCAATTGTTTCACTCCAATGAACAACAGAAAAATCTCCCCCCACCAATAATTCCAGAGTTGTTAAATTTGTTCAACTCACAGACACAGCAAGAAGCATCTGGTTGGGCAATACATATCATGATAAATGCCAAGGTAGGGAGAGTATGCAGCATGTGAGGACCCTTTCTTTCCTTTCTTCCCCAACATCAGCCAAATGCAAAAACTTACATAATACTCCTGCCCTATGCACACATATATACACCACTTACAACTAGAAAAAAAGAAATGATACCTGAAATAATGTACAATTTTATACAGATGAGAAACTCTGAAATTCTATTTTCTATAGATTGCTATTTCAATTGTATGTTGAGATTATGTTTAAAACAAATTGAACGTGTGATTACTTTTTCTCTCTAGTGGGTGGGGTTTGGCAGAGAAAAATTATTAGTAGTTATTGAAAATATAACAGTATATATTGTTTCCATATATTCAGAATGTATATGGATGGAATAGTCTGACCTCATTACACTAATAATAATAATAAAGATTATAGAAAAGGAAAATTTATGGATATAGAAAGTAGATTTGTTGTTGCCTGGGGTTGGGGATGGGCACAGAGATGAGCTATAATAGGAATGAGAAGTGTTATTGTAATGTGAAAATACTCAGGAATATGATAGTTGCAGAGCAACTGGGTAAAATCATAAAACTAGATCTTACACTAACCTAAAAAATACCTAACTTGAAATGTATTGACTGACTGTAAATACACATAAATATACATTCTTAATAATACTTAAACTAGATGTAGACCTAAAACAGAAAAAAAGTCCCTGTTTCATGCCTACCCAATTGTCCTTCCTTCTAATGTCTATAAAAATGACTTGTACAAAGTAGGTGTTTAAGAAATTTTTTGAACAAATAAAAAAAGAAAGAGAGTCAGGGAGAAAAGGAATGTGGGAAAAAGAAAGGAGGCAGGCAAGAAGGAGAAGGCTAAAAGACCAATATTTTCCATTCATCCTTCTAGTCCTTTTTCTATTAGAAATGCACTCATTTCTGGGGTACCTGGGTGGTTCAGTTGGTTAAGCACCTGAATCCTGATTTCAGCTCAGGTCATAATCTCATAGTTTGTGAGTTCACTGCATTGGGCTCTGTGCTAAAAGCATGGAGCCTGGTTGGGATTCTCTCTCCCTCTTTCTGCCCCTTCCAGAGTATGCTAGTGCTTTCTGTCAAAAATAAATAAACTTAAAGAAATGCACTCATTTTCTCAAACACACACACACACGCACACACCACATTATGCATATATACTATGTATTTTACATAATAGGGCATTATCTTTTACATTTCGGTTAGCGATCTTTTCACTTCAGAATGTTATGTCCATACATATAACTCTAAGTTTTCTTTTTTAGTACCTGCCCTGTGTACCATAATATAATTATAATTACCAACCCTACTTTGGGATCTCACTCCAGCTGTTGGACACAAGTAGCTCTAAGATTTCCTCACAATTTCTGGATTATTTAATCTATGCCAGCACCTCAGAAGACTTGCTGAGTGAATTTTCCCTAGTTCTTTATTTGCTATTCTTATACCTTTATTTCCCCCCAATCCTTCCATAGTTGTATAAGCCTAGTTGTTTATTCTGTAAGTATTTCATAATGGTCTGCTTCCTTGACTGAACCTAGACTGGTCTCCAAAGATGGTTTTCCAATGATTCATACCCTCTGGTACCAGTGGCCTTCTGTGGTTTCCTCCTAAATTGAATTTAGGCTAGTCATGTGGAATTAATTGTACACAGAAAAGGCAACACTGTGTGGCATTTGAAGATAAGCCATAAGAAGCCTAAAGGGTCCACCTTCATTTCCTGGAATATGCCGTCAGATGTTCAACGACCCTGAGACTGCCATGCTATGAGAAAGCCCCAAGAAGGTCTCTAACTACATGGCAGATACCTAGTCGCCCATGTTTCTCCAGCTATCTCAACTGAGATAACAGAGACATGGGTGAAGAAACCATTGTGGATATCCAGCCTAGTTGAGGATTCCAGCCCTATTCTCCATCTGACTGCAACTGCATAACAGATTCCAAGTGAGAACTGCCCAACTGAGTCTAGTCAACCCAAGTAAATGTGAGATATAAACATATGTTGTTTTGGGGGTGCCTGGGTGGCTCAGTTGGTTAAGCGTCCTACTCTTGGTTTTGGCTGAGGTCACGATCTCATGGTCATGGGATTGAGCCCCGTGTCTGGCTCTGTGCTGACAACGCTAAGCCTGCTTGGGATTCTCTCTCTCCCTTTCTTTCTGTCCCTCCCATGTGCATGCTCTCTCTCACACTCAAAATAAATAAATAAACTTAAAAAAAATGTGTTGTTTTTCAGGCCATCCAGTTTTGGCATTATTTGTTACATAGCAAGATATATCTTTATTTTTTTTTTAATTTTTTTTTTCAACGTTTATTTATTTTTGGGACAGAGAGAGACAGAGCATGAACGGGGGAGGGGCAGAGAGAGAGGGAGACACAGAATCAGAAACAGGCTCCAGGCTCTGAGCCATCAGCCCAGAGCCCGACGCGGGGCTCGAACTCACGGACCGCGAGATCGTGACCTGGCTGAAGTCGGACGCTTAACCGACTGCGCCACCCAGGCGCCCCGATATATCTTTAATAATATTGTTCAGAGTGTTGAAAAATACCTGTGCCTATTTTTGGAATCTAAATTGCATTAAACTATTATCTATTCCTACAGCAGTGTTACACTTTAATTCCTATAGCTTTGAGGTATTTTTGATGAATAATAATGTCAGTTCCTGTTCATTATTACATTTTCCCCCAAATTTCTTGACTATTTATATGTACTCATTCTTCCAAGTAAGCTTTATAATTCATTGTTTTCAAGTTTCCTCCTATTACCCTCACCTTACCTCCAAGAATAATAATCTATTGTGCCTTCAATTCTGATATTGTATTCTCTATTAAGTTGAATTATAAAGAAGTAATATCTTTATAATACTGCATACTCTTAACCAGGATAATGGCATAATCTCTTTGTATCTTTATTTAAGTTCTTCATTAAAGTCTAATCATTTCCTTCATATAGATGATATATTACTATTTCTTAGTGTATGCTATAGGGTCTATTTGTGCACCCCTCCCGCCCCCACTCCCAAATCACACTTTGAAATCCCAACACCCACTGTGATGGTGTTAGAAGCTGAGGAGGCCTTTGGGAGGTAAACTGGCCCTGAGAATGAAGACTTCATGAATGGAGTTAGTGTTCTTATAAAAGAGGCCCCACAGAGCTCCCTAGCCCTTCCATCATGTGAGGAAATGGTGAGAAGGCACAGACTATGAACCACAAAGGGAGCCTTCACCAGAACATGACCGTGCTGACACCCTGATCTTAGTTTCCCCAGCCTCTAGAACAATAAGAAATAAATTTCTATTGTTTATGAGCTACCCAGTCTGTGGTAATTTGTTATAGCAGCCCAAACCAACTAAGACTGTAATATAAGATGGTTGGTTTGCCTCTTTGGGCAAATTATACTGTGTTGGACAACATCCATCCAAAATTCATGTCCTTCATGGAACCTCAGAATATGATTTTATCTGGAAATTGAGACATTGCAGATGTAATTAGTTAAGGTGAGAGCATACTGGAGTAGAGTGGGCTTTCTTGCAATATGAGTGGCATCCTTAATAAGACAAAGGAAATTTGTACACAGAGAAGAGAATGTCATGTGAAGACATAGAAGCAGACACACAAAAGGAAGAATGCCAAGTGAGGATGGAGGCAGACATAGAATTGATGCAACTATAAGCCAAGGAATGCCAAGTAGTGTCTGCAACCTTCAGAAGCCAGAAGAGAAATTATGGAACAGATCTCCCTCAGACTTCTAATAGGAACTGACCCTGCCAACATTTTGATTTTAGTCTTCTAGCCTCCAGACTATAAAAGAATACACTTCTATGGTTGAAAGCCACCCAATTTGTGGTAATTTGGGATAATAGCTCTGGGAAACTAACACACTAATCCACACCATTTGTGTCATTTACAATCATAAGGATTTATTTCCTTTGTGTTTTCTATAGATATTGGTGGCTTCTTAAAGTTAGAATTAAGTGGAAACTGCAGTTTTTCTCCCAGAACCTCATAATAAAATTAAACCAGATCACATATCCAAACACTTACTTGAAAGTAGTCATCAAAGTAACCACATTTCCTAATCTAAAACTTGATATTAAATTTCCTGTTCTTTGTATTTAGAATTAAAAGTATGATTCAGGGGCAGCTGGGTGGCTCATTCAGTTAAGCATCTGACTCTTGTTTCAGCTCAAGTCACGATCTCACGGTTCATGGGTTCAAGCCCCGCATGGGGCTCCACTCTGACAGTGTGGAGCCTGCACGGGATTCTTTCTCATTCCCTCTCTCTCTGCCCCTACCACCCTGCTGTCTCACACACACACACACTCTCTCTCTCTCTCTCAAAATAAATAAACTTTATAAATAAATGCATACATACATACATACATACATACATAATAGAAGTATGCTTCAGAGACAATAATATTCTAAACTCAGAGTTTAATACAGATGAAGACAAATGATTCATATGTCCTTGAACTCAGTGCTGACTAGAATCCTACTCATGGGGTGGCATGCTAATCTGCACAAACTATGGGAATATTGTGCGGGTACAGCAAATTCACCAACCCCTGTATCTACAGTATCACCCCTTTCACATGTGTTGCCATTTTTTTTAAATCCACTACTTTAACTGAAGCATCAGGAATTGATGAATGAGCTTCCATTAGAGTCTTGAAAAATGTTAACTAATCACTCTGAAGTGTGTATTCTTCATTAGGGGATATCATATTTAGCTAAGTGCAGCATAAAGACAAAGCTAACAGAAACATATCTATTGACTATTTAGGTCAAAAGAATTTAAATTATATGTAATAAAATAAATGCCCCACAGCCTTGATTTTTTTTTTTCAAGACTACTCATGTTCAGAAGTGAGCACCAACTCTAGATCCAGAGATGGACCATGTAACCAGCTAACCAGTCAGGGCATTTCACTCCCCTGCCACAATGGTGGCTACAAGGGTATATTAGTTTTCTATTACTACTTTAATAATTATCACAAACTTAGTGGTTTAAAACAGCACCAATTTATTATTTTAAGCTCTGGAGATCATAAATGGGTTTCACTTGGTTAAAACCAGTGTCCTCAGGGCTGCATTACTTCCTGACAGCTCAAGAGGAGAATGTTTTCTTGCCTTTGAGCCTCTAAAGAATGCACTCCTTGACTCCTGGCCCTCTTCTATCTTTAAAGAAAGCAATGGAGTCATTTACACACTTGTGTTACCCTCACACTGACTCTCCTGACTCCCCCTTCTGCATTTAAGGACCCTTGTGATTATACTGGGCACACCTAGACAATCAGGACACTCACCCTGTTTCAAGGTCAGCTGCTTAGCACTCTACATCCAGCTACTACCTTAATTCCTCTTCACCTTGTAATGTTACATATTCACAGGTTTAAGGAAGGAGGAGGTAGACATCTTTGGGAAGTCGTTATTATGCTTACCACAATGGATAATAGGTCTAAATTAGTACAATTAGACCTTTGCTAGGGATGCTGAGAAAAAGACATTAATCTTCACTTCTGGACAGAAATGGGGAAACATATAGTCTGAGAATTTGCTACCATCCATCTTGGTGGCAAAAGAGGATTCAGTCTTAGGATCAAGATAATATAATGGAATTCAAAGGACAGAAAATCATGAATAATTTGTTAGGTAATATCACCAAGCTATTGGATTAAGCTTCATCTGAAGTTCATGTTAACTCTAGTGTTTTCAATTATTTTAAGCAATAATTTGTCCTTTGTAAGTAAAGCAGCATGAGCCAGATTTATACAGGCAAAGCTATCCTATGTGATATGTTTGTTATCTTTATAACTTTTGTATTTATGTTTACTGTGATCTTTGTATCTCCACATTATTTTTTCTAATTGCTTATTGCTATCATAAAGGAAACTGATAATTTCTGAATGATTATCCTAATTAAATCATCTGTTAATTCTAAATGATATATAATTTTATTCCTTTGATGTTTTTTGGCAGAAAAGCTTAAAATCTTTAAATAATAACAATATTGCCTCTTTTTCTCAATATTTAGATCTCAGTTATTTTCTTGTATTGACTAAGATTTCCAAGTCTATATTTTAAATACAGCATTTCACTGTTAGCTCTGAGTCCACAAGGTAATACGTGCGTTATTTCTTCTTTATTTTCTGCATTGCTTTTAAGTACAAATAAAAATCCCTTTTTTTAATTTCTCTCTTTGAACAGTAAAGGAAAATATTCCACCAGTTAACTATCTTTATTCTGACATACAGAATAGAATACTGACACTTCTGTTACTGTTTCAAAATCTAAAAACTTTGGGCTTTATACATAAACTATTAAATTATCCACCCTAAAAGCAAATTATTTCATAATTACATTGGTCAATAATCAGTTTGGAAGACTTAACATGTCTATGTTGAACGGTGAATGAGGTACTCAGAAAATGTACTAAGACATAGATTTTTGTGGATAAAGTAGGGCTCACAACAGTAAATGATTACTGTGATGGTGTCCATAATCATTATTAACTCACCATTATTAAATCTTTCCATAACAAAGGAGAAGACTATTACTGAGGGTTTGCTACACCTGTTATGAAATTTGAAAGTAGTAGAATCTTGATGTACCAGAAGAACAGAAGGTATTAATTTCTTTCCTTACGTCTTTACACCTTAGCACCTTATTTTTGGTGGATTGGGTCCTTATACCATAGATCCTCAAATCCTACATTCCGCACTTGTTTGTTTTTAAAAGCTTTTAATGAGCTCTTGTCCCATGACACGTTAGCACAACCTGCCTTATTTTTTCACAATGACAAAACCCCGCAGATTCTAAATGAGAGATTTTATGTTATTTATTTTCTTTTTTCTGGGAGCCCAAACAAAGGAAATGACTTTTCCCTGGGATACTGTAAAAGCTCTCAGATGAGTTTCTCTTTCAATTCAGATTTCTTTCAGTTTAGCACTTCACACATCGACTCATGGAGAATTCTACTTAAGGTCTTGTTCTGATTCCGTGGGTGAACTGAAGCAGAACACCGAAGACTAGAAGACATTTTCCCTGTGAGCAGCCAATCATGCCCTCCTGCCTTTCGTTGCTTCTTTGATTTCTCAGACAAATATTTCATTTCAGCACTGCAATGTATTTCATAAGCCTGACCTAGCCATACTCTGATTTCCCTTCTGCTCTCTTGAAGGGCAATGCACAACATCTTTCAAAATTACTCTGTAGAAGGCCAGAAGTACCATTACTTCAAAGGCAAATTTGACTTCTCTCTTTAGCTCTGAAAATCAGCTATGTTTTTTCTTTAAAAACTTCCATAAGTCAGAGCTGAAGAAGTGTATTTATTATACTAGTTACCAAAATTGCTTACGTTCCCAAATATTATTATTATTTTCTCCATTACTGTAAATATCTGTTTACAAAAATAAACCAATTAATTAATATCTATTGAATTTGATATTGGTATCAGATATTAGGGAGGCTGTATAGATATGTTGAGGTCTACATGAAATGCTTATGGATCTTATTTGAAATGAATAGGATCACTGATTAATCATTATACTCATTGTTCAGTGAAAGTTTGTTGAGTCGCTACAAAGAGGTTAGAACAAAACTTGTTATATAGAGACTGATTTTTCTGCTACATTTTTAAAGGTTTCATCTTGATTGCTAAATATGGTCAACTGGAAGTAACTGCTAAGTGGACTGTGGTGAGTATTCCGAAGCTAATGACCTACAGGCTGGAATCTGGTAGAAAAGAACACTGTGAATTTCTACATTGGATATGGGAGGGGCAGTAAATGGCATGAGTGTTATTTATTTGCCATCTCTGGCAAGAGAAAGGAAATAGACCCTGGGAGTCAGAGTAATGAATTAACTCTACGTGCCCATGGATAAATGGGTTTACCTCTGTTTCTTCATCTGTAAAATAAGGATATTGGATGAAGCAATTGCCTAATTTTTCTTGCTGCTTAATCCTCTGACTTCCAACATTTGAAAAAAAAAAAAAAACATTTACTAAACTCAGCTTACTATGACATGGTTTCTTTTTTCTTTTACAGACATTTGTGCCATCTTATGCTTAGTTCACATATTTGCTGCTATGTGATTAAAGTTAACAAATTTACTTATTTAATGAAATTTAACTATTAGATATGATGAACCCTCGATGTTGATGAAACACATCTGGACCTTCCATTTAATTATGGCTAACTTCCTATAATTTTAGGTTACCTGTAGATACATACATACAATATAATTATTTCATTCAGTTTTCAAAAAGCACAATCCACTACAATTTTTTAATGTGATGAGTGTATGTATATACACAGATATATGTGTGCATGTGTGCATATGCCAATAATTAGTGTTAGAAAGAATATGCTTGGCCACTGGAATTTTTTTTCATTTTTTAGTGTTATGTCACAGGGTGCATTTCCATAGGAACAGGCATGATTAGTGTTGTCTGTAGATTTTGTGCTAAGTTTATTGTCCTAAGTTCCTCCTGAAATCATTAATACAACACTCAACAACTAGATATGATACATTTCAAAAACGATTAACCTAAATTTGCATTTATAACTTTCAAATAAATATGTCATCAAATATTCCTGAGACTCCACCAGACCCCTCTCCTGCTTTCCCATAAAATTTTTATAGGACTGCAAATTATTCTATTATGCATTGCCCTTTAGCACTTCCTAATACTTCATAATCATCGATACAGATATCCTTCTCAATTAGAGATATATTCTTATTTTCCAAAGTGATACAGAAAAAAAAGTGAATATTCAGAAAATCATTTCAAGATAGGTATAATATAAAAAGCAAAGTTAAACCTAATACTTTTTTTCTCACTTGGAATTCATAAGTGCCAAAATATCTAATTCAAAACCACAAAATCCAAAACAGTATAGATGTTGTTTGAACATTAATTTAGGAAACTTATATTATAAACATTCTTAACACACTAAATTGATAATCCAATATGGCCTAGTTATCTTTTAATTTTAACTTTGAAATTACTATATTAAAATAACCACAATTTTATTCAGAAGGTCATTTTGTGGATAAAGGCAAGAAGATACTGATTTATTGAACACGTTATTTAAATTTTAGACTTGGTGAGATAGAACATTCTTATCATGGCAATGTTAATAATCAATTTATAACAATAAGGAAATCAATATGGTTATTAAAAATAAATTTTAAAATCTTAAAGCTTCTTTTTTGTTCTATTTTAATAATGTATTCTAGTAAGAAAAGTGAGTTTGGGAGATTTTCTAAGATATTTCAGTATAGTACCACTAAGACTTGTGATTGCTATTAAAATGTAATAATTTATTACTCACTTGATGACTTTATTGCACTGCCATGACTCCTACCCTAGCTTATGTCATCAACACTGATTGCCTGGAAGGCCAATGATTTCCTAATTTTTCTGTTAACTTGTAGTTATTGTGGCAATCCCATTCACTGTACACCTTAACAAAGAATAATTCTGATCATGTTCTATTCTGTTTAAAACAAAAACAACCAAACCATCAACAACTAGCAATAATATCTGAATTTAATAAATGAGTAAACACACATATTATTAGGAAACCTGAAACTTATACCGTTTGAGGGTCTTCTTTTAGGAAAAGAACATAACATGAACAAATGCAAAATCAGATATGAATGTGAATTATGTTTTTGAAAAGAAACATGAAATCACAATAAATTACAGATTCAAAAAACTTTAAAAATATAAAAATACACAAAATATAAATAAATGTATTTATTTATAAAGTGACACAATACTATAGCACTAATTTTCTAACATTCATCGACTATTCTTGGGTCGCCTTTTCATTTGACAAAGATTTTATGATATCATTTTCCATAGAGAGATTAAGAAGAGGTTTCATTCTTGAGGCACCTGAGTGGCTCACTCAGTTAAGCATCCAACTTTGGCTCAGGTCATGATCTCACAGTTTGTGAGTTTGAGCCCTGCATCAAACTGAGCTGAGCTGTCAGCCCAGAGCCCGGAGACCACTTTGAATTCTGTGTGTCTCTCTCTGTCTGCCTCTCCCCTGCTTGTGCGCGCTCTCTCTCTCTCTCTCAAAGTTAAATAAACATTTTTTTTTTAAAAAAGAAGAGATTTCATTCTTTCTTCTAATGTATATTTTTGCAAGAATTTTGCTGAGGGAGGGCAAAACACAGTTGACAGGGCCAGAGGTGTATACAGCTATATTCACAAATCTTACTATGCCCAACAATGGAAATAGATTGGTAATGGAAGTGACACACACATGACAGCATAGAATTATAAACATACATGCATAGGCACACATAGAATTTAAAGTAAATACATCCCCAACTCAATTTCCCTTTATACAGATCATTGGTGGTGGTTGAAACCATGACCTCTCATGAAAATCCTGATTTTAGTAGGCAAACTACTAAGTCTCCAACTTCAGGCAGCTGGAGCATGTGCACCACAGAGGCCATGAGGCCCCTGTAGCCATCTAGATGCCACTAGACCTATACCACCTTCCTAGAGGCTGGCTATGCTTCTGACTTTCTTTATGGCTCAGTTTTGTAACATTTGAATTATCAGAACTTTATGCGAGTGTTGTTGACCTAGCATTAATATACCTAATTGCAGAGCACCCACTCTTAATCTTTCACATCCCTATCGGATCCTAAGGCTCCAGCACCTGTCATATGTCATATTCTGTCTCCTGCTTTAAAGCACACTTGTCTGGTGAAACTAAGCATTTGGCTAAAACTCGAAAGAAAGAAAGAAAGAAAGAAAGAAAGAAAGAAAGAAAGGTAGGAAGGTAGGAAGGTAGGAAGGAAAGAAGGAAGAAAGAGAAAGAAAAAAATGCCCACAACAACTCCATGACAAAACATAAGGGAAAATGAGATAGAGGAAAATCAAAGTGGAAAGTCCACAATTTTAACCAATTATTACGAAAGATTGCACCTCTGTAAATTAACAAAAATCTCACAGGGTTTTGTGAACATATTTCTCAAATCTCTTCTAGACCTTACAGGTATCAGCATAGTTGGGGAACCCATATCTATTTTTTTTTTCAACGTTTATTTATTTTTGGGACAGAGAGAGACAGAGCATGAACGGGGGAGGGGCAGAGAGAGAGGGAGACACAGAATCAGAAACAGGCTCCAGGCTCTGAGCCATCAGCCCAGAGCCTGACGCGGGGCTCGAACTCACGGACGGCGAGATCGTGACCTGGCTGGAGTCGGACGCTTAACCGACTGCGCCACCCAGGCGCCCCCTGGGAACCCATATCTAAAACTGCATTTGTAAGGGTGCTTGGGTGGCTCAGTCGGTTAAGCGCCAGACTTTGTCTCAGGTCATGATCTCACAGTTCATGGGTTCTAGCCCCACATTGGGCTCTGTGCTGACACCTCAGAGCCTGAGCCTGCTTCAGATTCTATGTCTCCCTCTCTCTCTGCCCCTCCCCCACTCCCTCTCTCTCTCTCTCTCTCTCTCTTTCTCTCTCTCAAAAATAGACATTAACAAAAAAATTTTTTTAATATTAAAACTTCATTTGTATTATGGAAAATAAGCTTCTGTGTATCTGTGTATTGTCAACATCTCAATGCTTCATCCTCTTCTCTTTTTGCAATAGGACCTGACACCAAACTTTCCAGACTTTTCTTCCAATATTCCACTTCATACATTAAATCCTTCACTCTCTCCCCATCAAAAAACACTTATTGATCTTCAGATGTGTTAACTACTCTCCAATCTCTCTGCAACTGCCAATGCTGTTTCCTTTAACGGAAACATCCTGCCCTATTCTTCAAGGACCTTCTCTCTATAAAATCTATTTCATTCATGACAGCAGGAAATAATTCCTTTATCCCTTTGACACAGAGATTAAATTCTTACCAAATGTTTTATTGTTATTCGAACCACATCAATTAGAATGATTACCATACATATGGTATTTAGACTGTCCCAGACTGGCTTTGAGGCCATTTTGTTTTTTCTTTAAATTCCCCTGAATGGCTTAGGAGACACTGAATAAACTTTTGAATCGATGAACAGTCCTAGTTGACCAGTAATAAAAAAATATTTTGTGTCCTGAAAATTCTAGTTTGAATGTATTACATCTTAAAAGGAAATGTAGATTAATGAATACTATTTTGTCTATATCTCAAATAGGAAAAATATATTTTATTAACATGAACCTTCTCCTAGCTGCTCCAAATTGGGAATAAAGTCTTTTTATAATCAAATAAGAAGAAGCATTGGTATTCTTCTGGGGTTTCTAATGTATTTCAAATATCTGTGTAACAACTAGCCATTCAAATAGAAAATAAAATGCAAACAGATGAGAGTGAAATTAACTTATGTGTGTTTCTAATGCTTTACAGAGCATGACAGATCAGGGAGACCACATTTAGATTTTATTTCCATACTTTTCTGCACAATTTCCTCAGATCCCAAGAAAGTGATCTGTAGGGTGGAGAGGCAGATGGAAGAGAAAGACTGTCCTGCAGAGCGTAGAAGAGGGGTTTGGCCACACAGCAGAATCAACTCTCCCTGGGGCCTTTTCTCCTAAAATTTTCATTTTCACTTGAAGAACAGCAAATCTGAACAGTGACTTTAGTCTAGGACACCTTCAACCAAAATGCAGGAGACTCTATTAGCATTTTTATAGCTGCCCAATAGAAGTTTGCATGAATATAAAGTTAAAGGATGTTGAAGTCAAATTTTCTGCCAAGAAATCAGACTTGCATTTGAACCTTAACTACTTGTAGGCCCATTTGAGATTGTAAAGAATACATATTTACTTCTAGCTGAGTGTCTGAATTGCATTGTAATTTTTTTTTGTACTTAGTTTGAAAGAAACCATTTTATAAGGGTACAATACATTTTGCATATGATTTTCTTTAACAAAGTACAGGCAGCATGTATTTTGATAACCCCACAGAATAATGAGGCCCTGTATGTACCTTTTTAGTTTTGGTTTGTTGGTTTGTTTTGATTTTTGATTTTTTTTTTTTAATTTACAGTGACAAATACCAAATGATATATGTGCCTTGCAGCTGTACTGGCACAGCTAAAATACCTCCATGCATTGTCTGCTCTTCACTACCTATCTTAGACCTCTTGCTTCACCACAGAGCCAGTCATCTATAAGAAGTGACTAAGAAAGAAGGGGAAGGAGTTCAGAATGTCAGGTGTAAAGAAAATGACTGGTTTTACTACTTTTCTCCCAGCTTTGGAAGGGCGGAGTCCACCAGAACACAAATCTCATCAATGGTTCAAGTTAGTTTGGTATCCCCTTCCCTAATTACTGATGATTCCTTTCTCTTTCAATCTTGTTATATTGGGCTGTCCATTATGGCTTTTCACATAGGTCTTTTATCTTAAAAAATCTTATGGTCCAACGATTTCCCATTCTCAGCAAGAATCAGCCTGGTAACAGGCAGTTTAAGCAAGTGTGTGGATGCGGGTTATTCAGCTTCCAGATAAAGGAGAAAAAAAATGTCAGACAACTAGGTCATCCTGGATTAGGAATCAGGGATTTTTGGGGCACCTGGGTGGTTCAGTTGGTTAAGCCCTTGACTTCGGCTCAGGTCATGATTTCACGGTTTGTGGGTTAGAACCCTTCATTAGGCTCTCTATGGTCAGCACGGAGCCTGCTTCAGATCCCATGTACCACTTTCTCTCTGCCCCTCCCCCACTCATGTGTGCACACATGCTCACTCTCTCTCTCTCTCTAAACTACATAAACATAAAAAAAAGGAATTAGGGCTTTTCAGAGGGTAGGTGATGAAAGCAGTCCAGGCATGTTAGCAAAAAAAGTACAGAAACAGGGTCCATTCACATATCCTGTGATTGTCAAAACTTAGTGTATATAAACCTCACCATATATGAAAATATGTGAAAATGTTTTAAATTAAAAAAATAAGTCACTGAAACATAATAGGAGGTGCACATTTTTTCTGCAGATTTTAAGGTAAAATGTAAATATGTAAATAATCTTCTACAGGAAAAATTTAATTGTAGGGAATATCTGGTTTTTACTCTTGTTATAACATAAGAGAAAGTTGTGCTTTGTGGAAAATTATATAGGATTCTGAGAGTGGCTGAATTAAAATACAAAAAAGAAGAAAAGTCTCTGCATTCTAGACATGGCAGCAAGAAGAAGTAAGTAAATCCTTTTCTCCCTAAACAAGTATAAAACAGAACAGAAGTCTCAAAAATAATAATTGTAGGGCTCTGGAAAACCAAAAGAAAACAACAAATTGAGAAGCACTTATTAGAGAAGAACTGCTAGAAATCTGAGTTAAAAACAATGGGAGTCTACAGTCTTCTTGCCCAGGAATGCCCCTAATCCCCATACTTCCACTCATTTGGCAAGAAAAGTAGCTTTGCCAGATAGGTTTTGCTGTGACAGTCAGAATCCCTGCTGTTAGAGGGTGCAGACTAGGTTGGTGACAGAGAAAAGGGAAGAAAAATGAAGCTTCTCAAATTTGATGATGACTATTAATCTAAGATCTTTAAAAAGCTCAATAAAACTCCCAAAAAGGTAAACATAAAGAGATACCCACCTAGATTCATCATAAACCAAAATACTGAAAGTCAAGAACAACAACAACAAACATGAAAGTAATGAAATAAAAAAAACAAATCAGTATAAGAAAATAACAACAGGATTAACAACTTACTTCTGAACAGAAATAAGGGCTAGAAGGCAGTAGAATGACATAGTCAAACCACTGGAAGAGAAAACTTGTCAATAAGATATTCTGTATCTATAAAACTACCCTTCACAATTAAAGACCAATGAAACAATTCCCAGAAAAATAAAAACTAAAATAATTCACTATTTGGGTACATACTCTACATGTAATACTAAAGGAAGTCCTTCGGGTTAAAAGAAATTGATACCAGAGTGTAACTAATATAATCCTAGAGGAAGAAGTGTGAAAAAAATTGTAAATATGTGGCCATTAAAGCCTACATTAATATATATTTTCTCTTTTCATCTCTTAATTTCTGTAAAAAACATAAGGATATATGAAACAAAATAAGAATATACTGTAGTGTTTTGTTTTAAGACAGGTGTGATATACTTGATAATCACAACATAAAGGATGGGGAAAATCAATTTATCCTGGAGCAAAGTTCCTGTTCTTAATAGAATTTAAGTTGATAGTAACATGAAATAATGTATGATAATTAAGATGTATCTTTTATTTACTAGAACCAGTAAGAAAACAATTTTTAAAAATCATTAAAATATCAAGAAAAACAGAAAAATAACAAAATGGCAACTATACACCGAACTAAATCAATAATTGCTTTAAGTGTGACTGAACTAGATTCTCTCATGAAAATGTAGCTATTGTCCGGCTGGATGAAAACCAAGATCCATCTACATGCTGAATATAAGGAATATACTTTAGATTCAAAGGCACAAATAGGTGGAAAGTAATAGCATAGGAAAAAAATATATCGTGCAAACAATAACCATAAAAGAGCAAGGATGCATATACTAACTCAAATCTGTTGTTGAACGTGTCTCGTGAGGTTTTCATTTCAGTAATTGTATTTTTCAACTTCAGGGTTTCCCCTTTGCTCTTTTTAAAGCGTCTACTTCCTGGGGTGCTTGGCTGAATCAGGTGGAAGGGCATGTGACGCTTGACTTCTGCTCATGAGTTCGAGCCCCGTGTTAAGTGTAGAGATTACTTAAAATATAAAACTTAAAAAAAAACCTTTTATTAATGCTTTCTACTTGTCCTACTTTTTCTTCACTTTTAAACACGGTTTGTTTTAGTTCTTTAAACATATTTATTATAGGGGCGCCTGGGTGGCGCAGTCGGTTGAGCGTCCGACTTCAGCCAGGTCACGATCTCGCAGTCCGTGAGTTCGAGCCCCGCGTCAGGCTCTGGGCTGATGGCTCAGAGCCTGGAGCCTGTTTCTGATTCTGTGTCTCCCTCTCTCTCTGCCCCTCCCCCGTTCATGCTCTGTCTCTCTCTGTCCCAAAAATAAATAAACGTTGGAAAAAAAAACATATTTATTATAGATGCTTTGAAATATTTCTCTGCCAAGTCACACTTTAATGTTAGCTCCGTGTGTGAATTTAACAAACCTCAGTTTCTTTAACTGGAAAGTGGAGAGAAAATAGACATGTCCTTATAGCTTCCATAACAATAACATAAATTAATGAATGTAAAATGTTTGGCACATAAAATTTTGTATAAAATAGTAACTATTAGCAACTATTCCTTATTGCTAATACCTACACATTAACTATAGCTCTTTTTCAAAAACATCCAATGATATTCCTTATTACTCTCAAAAGTCTTTAAATTATTAACTGAAATTTTAACATGGATGAAATAAAAAATAGTTTTGCTTCTTCTCATGTAACTTTCAGCATACGTTTGCCCCACACCACTTACCGAAAAAGGCACATTGACAAAATTACTGTTCAAAAACCTTTTATATTAAGCATTCAAGAAATAAATTACTGAGTGGGAGGCCTGTTATTATCTCTACTAAGAAAGCCACTTGAAATTTCTCTAACTGAAATTTTACTTTCCAGTGTCAGCTTTAAAAATGTAGATGAAGAATTTTCATTTATTGGCACTATAACCCAATTAAGATATAAGGCTAATAATTAAGAAAAAAAATGTCATAATTTGAAAACTTGCCTGAATTACAAAGAACTTCCTAAAATGTGTCATTCCATTTCCATTATACAATATAGTGAAAAGTAAATGCTTTTAAAGTTTCTGTGCTCTGAAATAAAACACATTAACAAATAGGAGACAGCTAGAAAACCAGTGAGCTCAAAAAAAAAAAAAAAAAAAACAACGCCTTGGGATAAGATAATAGGAATTTCCATGTTTCATCCAGCCTGGTATCTATTTCAAGCAGACTTTAAAGAGAAGTGATGGCATGAAAGGTTGAGAAGGTCTCTCTCAATGATCATACGATTCTTGTGTATGAAAGCACATAGCAGGACCTTTCCATTTCCAAAAGGAACATCACATTTTGATATCCCCCACTATGCCAACCAAATGTGAAATTTGGTATGATAAAGGAAAGGAACATAAAATCAAGAAGCACCTTGCTCTTAATTTCTTATATGACCATGATCAAAACTATCTCTGCAAATATACAAAGGAGGCTGTTGTAAAGCAGGTTTTATGTTTATATTGTGTGTCTTGACTGTTTTTTTCATAAATATAACATTGAAATTGTACAATAATATTTTAATATAATATTTTAGAGACATTTCTCTGTCCCTGGTAGGAGGGAGGGAGGATAAAAAGGTACAGCACTAAGGATTTTTATGCAGTACAATTATTTAACATAAAGAATAGTTTCTATATAAAATTTTGTGTAATGTTACAAAGGTGGATGCATGGCATTATATATTTGTCAAAATCATAGCATATACAATATTAATAGTGAATTCTAATGTGAACTCTGAACTTTGGGTGATAACAATGTGTCAGTGTAGCTTTCCCAATTGTAACAAATGGGGAAGGATGTGCCTGTTTAGGGACAGGGGCTATATAAGCAAGCACTCTCTGTACTTTCTGCTCAAATTTGCTGTGAAACTAACATTGTTCTAAAAAAAAAAAAAACAAATTTACTTAAAAGGAAAAACAAAACATCTTAAATATAAATATGCAGTCAGAGATTTCAACAAACCCTAGCAAAAGGGACTGCTGAGTTTCTTGGGCTTTTATAAAAAACTCCACAGGCAGGCAAATATAGCAAATTCATTAGGTATAAAGAATGGATAGAAAGAGTAAAGAATAATAAAAATGGAATCATGAGAGAAGAAAAAATGTTTTAAACCATACGTATTCTCCTGAGTTGTGTCTATATTAAAATGATAGTAACATAAAACCTGTATGCAAATATGGATGAGGACCAGAAAAAGAGAGATGTTAAAGTATTAGTATGTTTAGGTGTATTGAACTTGAAGCCTACAGTTCTGCTTTGCCACTAATATGCTGTATGTTCTTACGCAGGTCTCTTCACTTCTTGGGGCTCAATTTCCTTATCTGCAACGTATGAGAGACTTGAAAGCTTGAACTAAATTAATGCTTTTTCAAAGGTTCCAATAAAAGAGTAAATAATGTGTTTCCCAGAGCTCAGAGCTGGGTAGCTTGAAGCATCCACTGTAAATCCAAATCTTTTTGAAGTCTCAGCCATTGTCTTAAAATTCCACATCCTGGTATGTGAATTATGTAGCAATAAAGCTGTTTAGAGAAAAATAGCCTTGGCAGAACCAACCAGAAGCTTGTTTTTCACCCTGTCTTACCATTAAAAGTAGGTTACTTAAGATGCTTAGTGCCTTCGTTTCCTCATTAGTAAAATGATGATAGGTGGTCCTCATGGGTGATTTTTTGACAATTCAGAGTAAGTGTTTAAAATGACTTAACAATGTTAAGTCATTGTTTTTGATTGTGATTATTATTACTATAATATATTATGATTTCTCAACTCTTACTATGAATTGTCTTATTTTTACCTTGGTTGTCAAGACTCCTGAACAAGTGTTCACTACGCCTGTTTGCTCAAAAATATTTAATAAAATTCTAGCAATAATATTTGAAGATTTTTATGTGTTTATATTACTTACATACAATACACACAAAAGATTTGCCTATTATGATTACATATTTGCTTCCAAAATAGCATTTTTGAGTTTAAAGCAAGGTTAAGTTTGCTCTTCAGAAAAACAAATAAATAAATAAACAATAAACAATTAGAAAACATCAGGAGAAAGCAGTCAGGTAGGATTATGAAAGGATCTAGACAAAAATCTCTTTTAATATTAAAAACTCAGATTTCCTAACCTATATACCAGTTTTTCAAATGTCCTATATTATTAATAATAACAAACTAAGATATATTACATTAATTTTTCTAGGTTTTTTTATTGTATATGTCCAGTAAATTCTATAACAATCATATATTTACTTTGTATATACTAGTAGAAAAACATTTAATAATTATAAAAATATTACATAGTATCAAAATGGTTAAAATTATTATAAGTTTCTTGGCTCTTTTAGAATGCTACTTTGCCTGTGGCTTTTATTGTTTTCTTTTCTTGTTTTGTAAAGCTCCTTCCGTACCTCATGTTTCAACTAGTCTCTTCAGTAAATGGATTCCAAGTTAAAAAAAAAAAGATTAAGAATATTTATTTTGGAGAGCAAAATCTAGAAAGGGAAACTTTTTTTTTCTATTTTTACTTTTAGCTTATACGTTTTTATGATTGGTTTACACCAGAATATTTGAGAAATTGATTAAATGTGTATAATTTAAAAGAGATAAAATATATAAAACCTCTATTAGGCTGATTATTAATAAATTTTTAGGGCTTTTTGGAGAAAAATATCAAATACTTTCAGTAAAATTTGAAAGTTAGTTTCTTTAAAATGGTTTCTTTTTTAAAGAATTGAGATGTAATTAAAAAATAAAACTGATCAGTTTGGTATCATAATTCAGATAAATGGAAAAAGAGATTATAGTTGTATGCATGTTTAAATTGTTTACTTTGATATTTTTTGTTTACTTTGATTTTTAATTTAACCATTATTTTATGACCTATCCCTCTCTATCTCTAATAAACAATTTTTATCTGAAAGCTACCACTTAAGTCCAAGTTGGAATATCAGAAAAGTACAATATAGTGAAGGCCCAGGAAAAGAAGACAAAAGTTGGTGAGCCTTGTAATCACTCCAGGTGATTGCCTAAGGATTTTCCAGGCCACAGTGCGTGATGGAAGGTCACAGACAGATTGGGGATCTACAAATGTCAGAAAGATGGAGCTGGCAGTCTGGGTAATCAAGATGTCTTCTAGCTGTGATTTGCAGGCCATGGTACAAAGAGAGAACAAAGGGTATTTGCTGAGAGATCTTGCTTTCTTAGATGAGTACTGATCATCCCACCAGAGAGAAAACCATCTTAAAACTCACAAAGGGCCAGAAACAGTCCCTGTTTCCACTGGCCAAAGCAGATACCCTTATTATTTATTTCTGGGGCACCAAGAAGAACCTCAGATAGTTATCACTTCAGTGGAAAAAAATTAGTCCTGGACTAAAAGTCACTCAGATCTCATCTAGGAAACTATAAAAGCAAGATTTGAAAGAATCAAATTGTTTCTACATAACCATGTCCCAGAACACAGCTAAAAAATATTTATAGGAGTATAAAAAAGACTAACACCTAACAACATAAAATTACAGTGTCTTACATTCAATCAAAACTTAGCATACATGAAAAAAAGGAAGGAAATAAGGATTCACATAGAAGAGAAAATCCAGTCAACAGAAATGATCTCAAGATGGCACAGATGATTAGTAGATGAGGACTCTGATAGAGGTATTATAACTATATTTTACATGCACAGGAAGAGAGATGTTCATGTTAAATAGTGAAATGGAAAACATAAAGAAGACCTTAATCAAACTTTTAGAAATAAAAAATTTTTCTATGACTATCATTAAAAATACAATGGACAGTGTTAACAGTATATAAGATAATGCAGTGAAAAATATTAATAAAGACATAATAATAGTAATTACCCGAAGTTAAACATAGAAATAAAAATGATAATTTTTTTAAGAGAAGTATGAATGAGCTGCAGAAATTCCATGTAACCTAATCTACACATAATTGGAGCGCCCTGTGGAGAGGAAGAAATAATGGCACAAAAGCATCCAAATTTAGAGTAAAATCTATACACCACAGATTCAAGTAGCATAAAAAACTCTAAATATAATATACCTGAGGGCTGCCTGGCTGGCTGAGATGGTTAAGCATCCAACCGTGATAACAGCTCAGGTCATGATCTCACAGTTTGTGAGATCGAGTCCTGCATGGGGCTCTGCACTGACAGTGCAGGGCCTGCTTGGGATTCTCTCTCTCCCTCTATCTCTCTGCCCCTTCCCTGCTCAAGTGAATGCATGCTCTCTCTCTCCCTCTCAAAATAAATATATAAAATAAACATTTTTTAAATTTAAAAAATATATATAATATATCTGAAGCAAATAACATTAAAGTACATTATAGTCAAGTGACTTAAAACTGTGATCAAAAGAACTTCTTAAAAATGAGGACAAAACCAACACATTATGCATAATGAACAAAAATAATTTTTTTATCAGAGTTCTCATCAGAAGCAGAGTTCTCATAAGAAGCAACACAAGCCAGAAGACAGTGGGACAACATCTTTCAAAAATAAAGTTGAAATAAAAACAATTAAATAAATATAAAAGCCGAAATAACATATTACAATCAGACCTGCACTACAAAAACATTAACAGGAAGCTTCAGTCCATATGAAAATTATCAAAGATGAAAATATGAATTTATACAAGGGAATGAAGAATCATGGTAAATATGTTGGGGATTATGTGAGCTATTTTACTTAATTTGTACCTTTCTTGAAATGATATAAGATGAAAATGATATAAGATGAAAATATGAATTTACAAAAGAGAATGAAGAATACTGGTAAATAATGGGGAAGTATGTGACTATTTACTTAATTTCTAAATTTCTTAAGAAGATCATTTCACCTTTTAATTTGTGCTGCACATACTGACTTCCTTCCAACAGTATAGCATGTAATGGAATGGAGAGAAACTTACACTTGGGAAACCTGACAAAAACTACTTTGGTCAAGTGATCAAGTTCAACATATAGTCATAAACCATGTTGATGGCATGCACCTTTGATATAACATGATGATGAAAATAGCACTTTATCATCTTCTTCCCCACAACCCATAATCCCAGTCTAATCATGAGAAAAATATCAGACAAGTTCTAATGAAGAGGAACCCTACAATATAGCTGACCAGTACCCTTCAAAACTGTCAAAATCATCAACAAAAAAAAGTCTAAGAAACTGTTACACTGAAGAGGAAACATGACAAATAAAGAAAACAGGGTATTCTGGATGACATCCTGGAATAGCAAAAGTACATTAGGTAAAAACTAAGGAGTTGTACAAAAAAAGTACAGACTTTAGCTAATAATAACATATCAATTTTAGTAAATTCATTGTAACAAATCTACCATGCTAATGCAAGATAATAATAGGGGAAGTTATATGTATGGAGCTGCAAGTTATATGGAAATTCTCTGTACTATCTGCTTGATTTTTGTATAAAATTATTCTAAATAATAAAGTATAAATAAAACATATAATTTGTTTAAAATCAAAGTAACAACAAATACTGTGGAATTTACTTGTACAACTGAATGTAAAACACTAACATAAAAAGAGACCAGGAATGAAGCATGCTCATAAACTTTCAATATTATCTACAAAGTGGCATAATATTATTTAAAGATAGGCTAAAAAAAGTTAAAGGTTTACAGTATAACACTTAAAGTAACCATCATAAAATAATGTTAAGACTTATAGCTAATAATCAAAGTTGATAAAGTTAAGTCATAAAATATACTCAATCCAAAAGAAGACAGAAAAACTGAACAAACAAAAAACAAACAGGAACATGGGAGGTTTAAACACACAACTATGAATAGTCACATTAAGTGAAAATTCTCTTAACACCCCAATTAAAAGGCAGAAGTTAAAGACCCAACTATATGGAGCCTAAAGAGACTCATTTTAACAATATATACAGGAGTACATGGGTGGCTCAGTAGGTTGTGCGTCCCACTGTTGACTTTGGCTCAGGTCACGACCCCAAGGTTGTGGGACTGAGCCCTGGATCTGGTTTTGTGATGATTGTGGAGCCTACTTACAATTCTTTCTCTCTCTCTCTGCCCCTCTCTCCAGCTCACATGCTCTCTCTCTCTCTCTCTCTAAAAAATAAAAAAATAAACTAAAAAAAAAGAAAAATAGACACAAATCATTTAAATTAAAAGGATGCAAAATATATACCTTTCCAAACCAATCAAGGAAAGCTGAGACATCTGTAGTAACATCAAAGTCCATTTCTGAGCAAAAATATTAGCAGGGATAGATTGAAATAATCTGTAATAAAGTAGTTAATTCATCAAAAGAACATTGTAATTTTCAACTGTTATGCACCTAACAGCACTTCAAAATAAATGTAGCAAAAATTGCTAGCATTTTAAGGAGAATTACACAAATATACTATTATTCATATGTCATAGAATTGAAGTCCAAAGTTCTCTTTTGGCCAGCAAAAGAGTGGGATGCAGGATGAAAAGCAAAAGATGGCTAATATCCAGCAAAAGACAAGAACCCTGAATAAGGGTCCTGGCCCTGTATTTTTTAAGATCAAAAGGCTTACAATGTGATGGGCATGCACAAAGAGACAAAGAAACTGGGAACATTAACTTGGGGACATAAGGGGAAAGGGGGTTTTGAAGATATACAATGTTTGGGGTTTGGGTCAATATAAAACAAAATCCTGGCACTGGGTAGATGGGCAGATGGTTGTTAACGGCAGTCAGGAGGCACCATGTCTGTTTATCTCAGCTACCCTAGGGGATGAGACAGATAGAGGGAATAACCTCAGGGTTAACAAGGTACCTTCTCTTTTGTTAATCATCTCTGCTCTGGACTGCTTCACCTGCAGCACAGCGGTATATAGCTCAATTTACCTATTTGCCCAACTTGGTCCTTCCCTCCTGTGAAAGCAGCTTTCAGCTATAGTACTAAATTGGGGGTTGCTTCCATTCTGAAAGCCTAATCTTGCTTACCTCATATACCTTTGTATTTGGTGCCTTCGTGTCCCTCTATATTTTGGGGCCTTTGCCCTTCCTTCTCTATTCTGGGGGCTCTGCACCCTTCTCTAGTCTGGGCTCCCTTGAACCTCCCTATTTTTGGTGCCTTTGCACCTCCCTATTCTAGTGTGTTAATCTTGTTTACCTAAACTCAGGTTTGACCATCCTATGGCTTTGTGCTTCTTTACACCTTGTTAACCCACTGGTATAAGCCCAGGGAATTCCTAAGCTTACTCCCCACATTCAAATATTCCATATCACTCTTGGAATAATTTATAAAGCAAGTAAACAGAAATTCATGGAGTATATAGATTTGAACACTGCCGCCTACACTGACACAATTGTCATTTAGAAAACATTTCACCCAAAATAACAGAATATACATTCTTTTCAGTGGTACACAAATATTTCCCAAGACTGACCTCACTTGGGACATTAAACAAATATTAATAAATATAAAAGGATTCAAAATATATAAAGTATGTTTTCTGAAAACAATGGAACTTATAAATCAATAATAAAATGTTATCTGGAAAAACTAAAATTATATGGAAGCTAAATAATATACTACTACATAACCCATGGATTAAAGAGGAAATCAAAATGGAAATTAGAATTTATACTGAACTGAAAGAAAATAAGATATATGCAAATGTGCAGAGTTTAGTTAATGAAGTACTAAAAAGAAAATTTATAGCACTTAGCATGTATAATAGAAAAAAATTAAAGACTCAAGTTAATGACCTCACTTTCTACTTTCATGAACGAGAAAAGAAAGAGAAAATTAAACCCAAAGAAAGCAGAAGAAGAAAGGATATAATATACTCAAAGCACAGATCTGCAAAACTGCAAACAAGTCCAGGATAAAACTTTCGGAAATGATGGATTATTGTCATTATCTGAATGGTGGAGATTGTTCTGGGGTGTTCATATATGTCAAAACTCATTTAATCATTTAATTACACTATGTGCATTTTATTTTATGTCAGTTACACATCATTAAGGTCACCTAAAAATTATATGCTATTTTTTAATGTTTATTTTTTTTGAGAGAAAAAGAGAGAAGTAGAAAGAGGGAGAGAGAGCATGAGCAGAGGAGGAACAGAGGGAGAGAGAGGGACAGAGAGAGAATCCCAAGCAGTCTCTGTATTCGCAGTGCAGAGCCCAATGCAGGGCTCAGTCTAGGAACCATGAGATCATGACCTGAGCCAAAACCAAGACTCAGACTCCCAACTGATTGAGCCACTCAAGCACACCTGATATTACCATTCTGAGCTCAGAAAAATTTTCTTTCAATATTTTAGTACCTATTTTCCTACCTTACAATCTAATGTTTTTTATGGAGAAGTCTAAAAACAATTCAATTCTTGCCTATTTTTAGGTGACATCCTTACTCTGGATGTTTTGTATGTCAGGAGATAATTCTCTACAGGTATCTCACAATTCCACACACATAGATGTCCTTTGTTCCCGACTATCTTTTCAAGTATGCTTATATAGTGGACAGACTTGAAGGACAGATACAGTGTTTCCTATGGAGCAAAAGGTGGGCATATTTACCTCCTGTTATAAAAGATCCAAGTTCCCCTCTATCAGGATCTTTCCCGTATGATGCAATTCACTGCATTCAAGCATCCATTGGGACCCATTTGCATCACTCCTGTTAAGACTGAAAGCCAGGGAGAGGTAACACAAATACACTGCTGCTCACTGTATCTTTGTTTCTGACTCAGTCTCCAGCTATTGCCAGCTTTCAAGAAACTGCTGCCATGCTAACTAGTTAGTTGGTAAGAAGAGTCTCAGACTCTAATCTATAATCTGTGTTACAGCTTATGAGCTCTTTCAACCTGGGGTTATTCACCATTCTTTATTCTGGAAAATAGATCTCCACTAACTAAATACTTCTTCCTATCCATATTTATTTTTCATGTGTGCTAGGAAACTCATTCAAATATTGGCAATCCTGTATCACTCCTCTCCATTAAATTTTCTTTCATATTTTCTGTTTTTTATCCTTCATGGATACCTTTTGGAAGAACTTCTAAAAACAATCTTCTAATCTGCTAATTCACCCTTTAGTCACACTTTTCCACTCTGTGTCCTTTATATCAAATTATATTTTTCATAGTGAATATTTCTATTTGATTACTTCATAATGATATCTTGTTCTGATTTCACATTTCAAATATCTCCCTTTATCTTTGTGTTAGGGTTCTCCAAATACCCTGAGTTTGGCCAAGTATGAAATACGCAGGGCAGGCCAGCAGGCTGGAAATTCCCATGAGCATTGATGTTGCACTCTTTGTGTGTGTGTGTGTGTGTTTACTTATTTATTTTGAGAGAGAGAGAGAGCTGGGGAGGGGCAGAGAGAGAGGGAAACAGAGAATTTCATGCAGGGTCCATGCTATCAGCACAGAGCCCTACACCAGGCTCGAACTCACAAACCTCGAGATCATGACATGTGCCAAAACCAATAGATGCTTAACCGACTGAACCACCCAGGCACCCTAATGTAGCACTCTTGAGTCTAATGGCAGCCTAGAATCAAAATCCTTTCTCTCTGAGGAACTGGGTCTTTTTTTTTGTAATGCCTTCCACTGACTAAAAGATACCCACCCAACTGTGGAGGGTAATCCGCTTTACTCATTGTCTACTGATTAAAATGTTAATCACATCTAAAAAAATACCTACCTATATAGACCACTTGATCAAACAACTGCGCATGATAGCCTGGCCAAATTGATGTATAAAAGTAACCATCACAATCTTGTGTGTGTGTGTGTGTGTGTGTGTGTGTGTGTATCTCATTCATGCTTATCTGCACTTCCTGTTGAAATTACTGATATGTAGTCATATATAACATTATTTTTTTATTTTTATGTCTAACTTTTTGCTGAGTTCCATCATCTCATTTTGGAGTTTTATTATTTTTATTTTGATTATTTTTCTCTTATATTTTATCATCCTCTTAACTGCTATTTTTTATGTCTTCTTTTGAAATAGTTTTTTTTTTTTTTTTTTTTGTAATTTGGTCTTTTCTGGCATGCTTTCATTGTCTGTAGGCATATTTTCTATGCAGGAATGTTTTCTATGCTTTATTCTTCCTTTTTCTTATAATATTTTTTGTGTGATTTGAGCTTGATCTTTTGCTCTAATTCAAGTTAATGTGAATTTGTTTTTCTGAAATTTTAAAATTAGTGGCTCAATTAGAAGCCATGGTTCAGAAGTTCAAATAGCTCTTTATAAAGCTTTTCAATATTTTGGTGTTCATGTAGTGTTAAAAATACAATGTCTTGCTTTCTGGAATGTTCCAGTTCTCTTTCCTTCCCTCACTTGCATGAAACCTATGTCTGTCTTTTCCTCTCGATTTGATTCTACTAGAAGGGAATATGTGTATGGTCAATTTGAAAGTTTACATTTTCAATTTACCTGATACTGAATTGGGCAAAATCCTTCCTAAGTTCAACTGATATTCTCAAATTAGCCTGTGATACTTTCCTGTGAATCCTTCTTGGTTGGAATAGGCTTTTTCTTTTACCAGATAGGTCAGATATAGTATTTTCCCCTCGGCTTCTTCCCACAAAGATGCTGATAAAATGCAAGTCTTTGGGCTCTTGGTGGATTACCTCCACCTGTCTATATATATGGTTTTGTGAGTATATCCTATCGTCTAGTTCTATTATTAATGTTGTGTGAGTGTATATTTGTGCATTTGTGTGTATGTGTTTTCCTATATAGTTAATCTGTATGACATTTCAAGGAGATTAATCTGGGGAAATTTCCATATGGAATGTTTGAAGTGCAAAGTCAGAAATGGGAAATGAGAAGCAAGAAAGAGAGATCACAACAGACCTTAAAATTTTAATTACATGAGCTGTGGGAGGAAAAATGTTTTCCACTTGATAGTGCACCAAGAAAGTCTATATTCTTAAAAAATATGAAGTGCTATTTTCTACGTGAAGACGAAGAAAGAAGTTCAGATTATTGATTTTGTGGAGGAATTTAGTTATATGATTCTGAGAATACTTAACAGCACAGCATTTATGAAAGCAGGAAAGATTGGGAAAGGAGTGAGAATAGATACTGTACTGAGTAATACTGAAGTAAGCATTGATGCAGTAATATTTTCTGGAATAAGTGGGCAGCTTATGTTAACTAAAATCAATGGAGATATAGGTATTACAGATTTATTTTTGGATCTTGAAACACAAGGCTACTAAAGGTTCAACTTAGATGAATCAAGATGGTATGGTATTTTGTATGGTATTATGACATTTGCGAGATTCAAAACAAAGAGTTTAGGTCTATTGTTATTGCCAGTGGTCAGATGTGTCTGAAGGCATCACAATCTTTGCTGTTCATTCAGTCTCTTGTAGTCAGAGATATTCTTAAACTCTAGAGCTGTGAGGAGCATAGACATGTCCATTGTCCATATGTCGTCCATGAACATGTCCAACCTCTCTGGGAATATAAAACTTTTATAATTACTCTTTATACAAAATGAATTTCTGATATAAATACCCAACATTTTCAAATGCTCCAAAGTCTCCTTAGGTACTGAAATGTTAGATTAATTTCTACATACACTTTGTTTGCCTCCATTTCATTCCGTAAAAATCTAGATAATAATTTATGAAAGCCTTTTTGGTCTGTTTTCTTGAATATACTTCTCTTCTTCAGAAACTTGAGCTCTAGGTCCTGCATCCATATTTGCTGCCATGAACGTTTTCAAACACACTGCTAGAATGGGGAAAATGATACATCCTATTCCTTTGTCATGAACAGAACCTTCTTGATTGGAACTAGAATTAAATTTTACAATGACATAACCCTTCCTTAATAATGTCCTCAAATAACTCTGGCAAGATCTATTCACATGAATTATGGTTTTATTGTTTAGTGTCTTCTCACTCAATAGCATGAAGCTACATTTAAGCATTTAAAAGAATACAATTAGTGATAAGTATATACGTGTATATGTATGTATGTATGTATTTATAGCTTGATGGTTCCTCAAAGATAAGATTTCTTTCAGACCTCAGGTTTATAAAGCACCTTCCTGAAGATTAACTTTGAACTTTGAACTTTCACTTTGTGTTTCTCAACAACAAAGAAATACTATCTGTCAACAACACTGAGGGGTGAAGATGATGTATACACATTATGGGAAGAAAGTTTGGGGACTATCATTTCCTGTATGGGTCAAAATTGTGTGTATGGGTGTGTTTCTATTTTGTTGTTTTGTTGTCAATAATACTGTTGTTTCTACCCTCCTCCCCTGATTATTCAAAGAACAGAAAATACACTCACATGACAGTGCTGTTTGTCCATAACAGATTTATTAGTGTCCATTTATCACTGCATTGCAACTATGTGCTGGGAGCCTAAGACAAATGGAGCTATTTAGTCTTTTTCTTTTCTGCACTTTCTTGTCAGCTCCTCTGAGTAGAAAGAGTGGTGGTGGCAAAATTAAGCAGTGGAAACTCAATACAGAAAGGCCTTCTGGGTGAAGTGCAAGTTGCAATAACTTTATCGTCAGGGAATTCTCTCCATATTCTGTTCTGTTGAAACTTTAAATCCAAATCAAATAGATAACTGTAAACTTAGAGAGCACGGCACAGAACAGAGTGAACTTTGGCAAGTGCCTTTGATTAAATTGAAAATCATTCTTTTGCTCTCCTGAAGTGACTGAAACATGCATAATTTAGAACATTTTTCTGCATAAGTTGATGGGTTTCTACCCTTAATAGCTTATTTGCTAAAATTGCATTGAATGCTCATTAAAGAAAAAGATTATATTGAGATTCCTACAGTTTGTATTAGAAATGCTGGATGCCTCAGGGTGCCTGCGTGGCTCAGTCAGTTATGCCTCAGACTTCAGCTCAGGTCATGATCTCACAGCTCATGAGTTTGAACCCCGCGTCGGGCTCTGTGCTGACAGCTCAGAGCCTGGAGCCTGCTTCAGATTCTGTGTCTCCCTCTCTATCTGCCCCTCCCCCATTCATGCTCTGTCTCTCAAAAATAAACAAAAAAAAATTTTTTTTAAGAAATGCTAGATGCCTAGGGAAAAAAAAATCTTTTTGGAAAATGAGTGAATTCTGATGAGTGGTACTTATAGCTAAAGAAATTTTAATGACTTTTGTCATTGTCTAGTTTTAATAGAAACAGACTAAAAATGAATAAACCTTAAGTCCTTAAGTTTTATTTGAGATGATCACATTGCTCAATCGATTCATGTGATCATCAGTTTGAATTTAAATAAGAGAAAATTATGTTTATATTATTTTCTAAATTTTAATTTTATGATTGCCCTGCATCTTATTTTTCCTTATTTCCCCCCAATAAAATCAAAACAAAGATTATATACACTGTATATTTGTTAAAGTTTATTTATTTTGAGGGAGAGAGAGAGAGAGTGGGCACATGAGTGGGTGAGGGGCAGAGAGAGGGGGGGGGGAATCCCAAACAGGCTCTGTGCTGTCAGTACAGAGCCCAACATGGGACTCGAGCTCACCAACCATGAGACCATAACCTGAATTGACATCAAGAGTCAGACATTTAATCTACTGGCCCACCAAGGTCCCCACAAAGACTGTATTTTTAGGAAAATATTTTGAGAGTAATAGCTTCAGATAAAATTATAAAAACTAAAACTTTGAGTGGAAGCTTACGGATAAAAGAGCAATAAATGTATTTGTTTCCCTTTTTTCCTCTGCCTCACCTATTATTTTTATTTATGAAACAGTTAAGACTAAAATATTTTCTGATATTATTTAAATATAGGGCATCTTGCTATCATTAATAACTGAATAATTATTGAATAATTCTATCATCTCTGACACCAGTAATCAGCCTAGGAAACACTTCCTTAGCAACCAAAGAGAATGCTTTCTGTTTTGTTTTGTTTTTAAAAATGACATTTATGTGATAGATAATGACAGTCATCAGCCCACAGGCACCCATCTGTGTTTGGACCACATTATACATGAGTAGACAAAATAAAAATTCATATTGGGAAACAAAACTAAAATATTTTTGGATAAATAGAGTGCTCTCATAATTGTATTGACTGCTTATGATGTACTAGGCATTCTTGTAAATGCTAGGTATATAAGGGTAAACATGACAGACAAAATCTCTGGTTTCATGGAGCTCTATCCTCAAAAAATATAAAGTATCACATATGTGTAAGTCTAAGACCTAGTGAAGTTTGACACCAGTACATAACAGCTATAACCTTCTGCATTTCTGGTAATATCCAATGCATTACATTATAAATACAGACCTTATAATTCATCAAATTATTCAATTACTCAGCTTAGATTTATATGTGGGGACATGGAAAGCACAGTACTAGAGAAAAAGAGGATGTAGAAATGAACAAGGTTGGCACAGAGTTCACACTTGGCCCACTACAGAAGATATGCACCAGATAAACAATTAAAATATGAGAAGTCAAGAGAAATGTGGAGGGTGCCCCAGGAGTCATATAGGGTAGTTTATCTTAGATGAGGTTCAGATATCTCCACCAATAAATTACATTGAATCAGACACCTACAGCTAGAGATATCTCAGTAAAGGACAGAGTTTTCTAAGGGTATTGAGGTGGGGTATATTTGGTATGGAAGATTATGAAGAAGGAAAGGTATATGACTTTCCATTAACAATAAATCAATGTAAACCCATATTTGGTTGCATAACTGTAGATCATTCCCACACTATCATCCTAAACTAACAACATTTCATCCTATAGTCACAGGAATGAAAGATGGGTTGAAAGATATCTAAGGAAAGCTTAAATCATGAAATGAAAGTGCCAAGATAAAAATATCCAATAACTCACCATAGTGTAAATAGAAAAACAAAATTAGGAAAGAGAAAAATTTTTTTTGAAAAATTCTTACAATTTATACTCCTAAGATATTTAAGAGGTTATTTTATGTATAAATATGGTCACATAGCAAAAAGGAAAATCAAAGACTAAGAAAAAATTTCTGGAAAATTCAGAATACAAAATATAGTTCAATACAAAATACACAAAAATATACTGAACAGAGTTTAATACCAAACTAATGATCTAGAAGATAATTTTAAGATTATTTTAAGATAATGTTAATTTTTAAGGTTCTTTCCCATAATACAGATATTATTTAGGATATATCCAAATGTTCATTTGCCCATTTGTATGATATAAATAGTAAAACCAAAGAATATAAAAACATTAGTAATACATTATAAAATATGTAACAGAAGATTAAATGAGAAGAAACTTTACCTGAATTGAAGACTTCATATTGAATAGGACTACCAAATTCTAAGAACATAATTTAAAAATATATATACATTCCAGTGGAATTTAAAGACACCAATGATAGTGCAAAAAAAAATTGCATACATTTTCTAAAAAATGGAAGGAAGCCTACCTAGGAATAAATAGGCAACAGGTACACCATTTGTTATCACATCAAGTTCAATTGCTTCACTATATGCATGAAGCAAATAAGGCCCAGAGTCACAAAATTTGCTGGTATCAGATCTGAAAGGTAGTAGCAATGCTTGTGCATATCAAAAAGTTATATGTACCTTCAGAGAACCATTAGACTATTTGATATTACCATCACCAAATACCACACTGAATTGGACTAAAGACTCCAGCAAACAAATTTAATTAATGGATGAATTTAGTATATAAACACTAAGGACTCAAAACAAAGTTTTAAGCTTTCCAAAGACGATTGCTTAACACCACACTGTATTTAAACAAACTAGGTTTCATTCAATTAATTCTGCAGAGGAAGTTATGTAGTTAATTTATTATTGCATAAAAAGAAAGTATACCTTTCATCTTTGTTTGAAGTTATATTTGTGTCAAATAATGATAGTCTTCAGAGAACAGATTGTATATTAGCTTAATGTATATTATTCTTCAGTTCTAAGGTGGTACACACATTGCTAATGCAGTGTGATATTATTTGTTTAGAATAAAGTCACATATTTTTTTAGAGGTAAATATATTTTCCTGGAAAACAGAATATTATATATATGGGGAGAGAGAGAGTTAGCTCACCTCAAGCATTGAATGATTATGGGCATATTTCAATTAAATACCTATACCTTAAAGGATAATTGACAAGAAACCAGGAGACATATTATTTTAATCCAGGCAGTATTGCTAAACATAAACATATTTTTAGCCTGAGATAGCACCTACTTACCTCTGTTTTATGACATGATAAATAGAAATATGATGAGATTCTATATGTGACAAAATATCTAGAAAATTCACAGAATTTAATTATGCTCTTTGTGTTAAAAGAAACAGGGATCTTTTCCAAGCTACTTTAAGAAATGGAAGAGGGATGATTATTTTAAGGGTTAACAGTGACAGGACATGAAGAGTTACTAAAAATTGACTAAGATGTAAATAATAGGAATTCTTTCCCTTTTGTCTTATCTGTGTGGTCTTTCTCCAGGGGCATTTTTATTTCTCCATCAATGTTTGGCTCCTTCTCTCTTCCAATTAGTTTCATCATTTCTTTCTCAAAACTTTACCCTCATTGTCATTGTGTCTTTAGCTGCTCCTGACTTATTTTCATGAACTTTTTAGCTTCAATTTCCACTCATTGATTTGTTTCCCAATTCATATTCACTCCGGTGAGAATATAATTGGGCAGAAAATCTCTTTTCAGAAAGACCATACACAAGTAACTTATCTGCCCTTGTAACAGGTGTCCACTCTGGATACAATGCATTGTACCTGGCAGAATGGGTTCATGAGGCATAAAAAATGCTCATGTAGGCACCATGGAACATGGAAAGTGCCGTGTCCCAGAGAAGTAATGACACTAACAAATCTCTAAGAGAAGTATTGTACCAATAAAAGTATTAAATTGATTAGCGTTGGCATTCTTGGGGGAGTAGAGGGAGGAGTTTTAAAGTTTTTGAGCAATTTCAGTAAATTTCATGAAGGTAACAAAATATGGTAAGCTCTTTCAACTCTCACCTCCTAGCACATTGCTTGGAAAATACAGTTTACACTGAAGAAATAGTTGTTTAATATTTGCTTTGCCGTTAAACTTTCCAAATGTGGTTCCTTTTTTTAGTTTTTAACAATGGTACCTCAAAACTCTGTTTCCCTACCTAGTCACTAAAAATGATAGTAAAAGTCTGGAGAATAACCTAAGAAAAAAATCCATGTGATTATTTAGCATTTTCTCCCCAGTCTCCAATGTGCAAAGTCTAAGATATTTGTAAATAGAATCACAAATGGAAGGAAGGAAAGGAAAGGAAAGGGAAGGGAAGGGAAGGGAAGGGAAGGGAAGGGAAGGGAAGGGAAGGGAAGGGAAGGGAAGGGAAGGGAAGGGAAGGGAAGGGAAGGGAAGGGAAGGGAAGGGAAGGGAAGGGAAGGGAAGGGAAGGGAAGGAAAGGAACAATATAAGTTTCTTCCCCCAAACCAACCCATCCTGATCTGCAGAGGCTAAGTTATATACAGATTCCCCATAGAGATCATTAGAGGCTTTCTGGATCTTAGTTCTCCTAGTTTCTGTCTTTCTACATATTCTAATGATTAGCACCTGAGGGTTGAAAAGAGAATTTTCTGTTAATGCAACTTTTCCTTTCTAAGATGTTTGAATATAAATTGACCACCTTCTGATTCCTTATGTGACTTTTTTTTTTTTCTTAACCAGTAGTGTGTGCCTGAAAAAAAATGGCTGTATTTTCTAGAGGAATTTTTCAGGAGGTAGATATTCTTAATAGCTTTTCACCTAGAACTCTTTCTAAAAAAGAACAAAATAGATGATGGCCGCTTGGACATCTATAGTTGAAAATCACTTGGATCATATTAGAATTTCCTTGTATGTCTACATCATCAATATTCTTTGAAAGCTTATTATCAGTTGGAACTAGGAACCCCAATGAAAATGAATGCCATAATAAATCAAAATCAGCTCATATACATGCTATTGTTTTTTAAAGTGCTAAATGTAATTTACTATCTTAAAGGAGAAAATAGATTTTTCACAGATTTGTAGTTTTTAACATTAAGAATTACACAAAATTCAACAAAATGTAGGATAAAATGAGGATGAGGTAATTACTATAAAAATTCCAAAATTTGTTATTTTTAAAAATATGAATAGTGAGCACTAGGTCTATCTAAAATTGACTCAGTATGGTATCTGCAGAGAACATAAATTGAAAGAATACTTTGAGTATAGCTGGAACAATTCACAACCTGAGTTATCAAATAACAGAATTGCCAGATGTTTATCATATCACAGTAGCAGGAGTTTAAACTTGAATATAAATAGCTATAATTTTCTGAGCCCTCATCGTGGGAAGCAATTAGATTGAGTGCTTTATATTGTGCCATGCTTTGAATCCTCCTAATAGTCCTAAAAGCTAGGTGTGTTGATCCCTGGGTTGAAAAATATAGGCTCTATCTTATCTTCAATACCAGGAAGGCTGAGCTTACCTAGAAGACTCACGAGCTCTGTGGGATCCACTTAAGTGGACTTCTGTTACTGACCCCAGAACCAGGTTGCCTCCATCACCATATTTGCCAGCATAATGGACCATGTTCTATCAGTGGCTCACTTCCAAGCCAATGTCTTTCATGAATTTATCTTTTTTTTTTTTTTTCAACGTTTATTTATTTTTGGGACAGAGAGAGACAGAGCATGAACGGGGGAGGGGCAGAGAGCGAGGGAGACACAGAATCGGAAACAGGCTCCAGGCTCTGAGCCATCAGCCCAGAGCCTGACGCGGGGCTCGAACTCACGGACGGCGAGATCATGACCTGGCTGAAGTCGGATGCTTAACCGACTGCGCCACCCAGGCGCCCCAAATTTATCTTTTTAGCAGAGCTGATTTAGATTACCCTTGCTACAACAAAAGCTAAAATAGCACTTTATTTTCTCAGTATTTACTTATTATTATTTTTTTTTTAATTTTACTTCAGGATAGTAATATTCACAAAGTCAAGAAACACTGAAATTGTTAGAATGTAGAAAAGATTTTGATCAGGCCAAAAATAAGAGAGGTACACTTACATTTATATTAAAAAAAAACAGATTTGGAAGTTAAGTTATTTGGTTTGGCTGGCTGGCTGGCTGGCTGGCTGGCTGACTGACTGATTGATTGATTGATTGATTGATTTTTGAGACAGAGAGAGAGACAGTAAAAGAGAGCTCATGCATGTGTGGGGGAAGGGCAGAGGGAGAGGGAGAGAGATCATCTTAAGCAGGCTCCACAGCCAGCACCTAGCCCCATGTGGGGCTTGATCTCAAGACTGTGAGATCATGACCTGAGCTGAAATCAAGAGCTGGATGCTTAACTGAATGAGCCACCCAGGAGCCCCTGTTTGGCTTACATTCTTAAGTAGCCATACCACTGCCTGTTTAAGAAACTTGAAGGAATAAATTCATACAACACTGAAGTCAGGTTGATATACATGTAATTTTTTTTTGATGAACAAAATGTCAAAATTTTATTTTATTTTTTTTTCAATATATGAAATTTATTGTCAAATTGGTTTCCATACAACACCCAGTGCTCATCCCAAAAGGTGCCCTCCTCAATACCCATCACCTACCCTCCCCTCCCTCCCAGCCCTCATCAACCCTCAGTTTATTCTCAGTTTTTAAGAGTCTCTTATGCTTTGGCTCTCTCCCACTCTAGCCTTTTTTTTTACCTTCCTCCCCCATGGGTTTCTGTTAAGTTTCTCAGGATCCACATAAGAGTGAAAACATATGGTATCTGTCTTTCTCTGTATGGCTTATTTCACTTAGCATCACACTCTCCAGTTCCATCCACGTTGCTACAAAGGGCCATATTTAATTCTTTCTCATTGCCACGTAGTACTCCATTGTGGATATACATGTAATTTTAAATAAAATATTTTTCTGTGTTAAGAATTTGATTAGATTTTCAAAATACAAATGGATGGGTGACACTTAACATAAGGCAATATCTCGAAAAAGAAGGTAGATGAAAAGCAAGGATCTGGGAATCAAACTTCCTGGAATCCACTCTTCTTTTGCTTTTGTTAACTTGGATAAAATACCTAGACATTTTGTTCCTTAATTTCCTCATCTGTAAAATGGGGAAAGGATAGAAACTGCACAAAAGAGATTTTTGTAAATAAAAATATAATTATACAAAAATTTATAACAATTTTTGTCATGTAGTAAGTGTTAAGGAAATCCTACCTATTATGGAGAGTGCCAAATGTGAAAGAAATTGCCTTAAGTATAGATAATGAGTGTATTTTCTGAAGAGAATTTTAAAAGTATTAATAAAACCAACTATACATTAATCTGCCTTGGAATATGTTATTTTCTCGCTCTTAAGAACCTTATTGCCAACTCTCTGTGTATTAACTTTCCTGCTTTTTCAAGATTAATTTCAAGGGGTACCCTCCCATTAGCCGTCTTGACTTCAGAAGGTAGACATAGGTCTTTCTTCCTGTCTGTCACCATATAACCATGTATTTTACAGACACCCCTCCTTAAAGTATTTAGTGTGTTGCCTTGAAATTACCCAATTGTTTATTTATCTTGAAATCAGTGAGGAAATGGTCCCTATAATCCTTGTCAAGGTATCCTTGCTCCCAGCATAGTGCCTCAGGTATGGTAAGTGCATAACAAATATTTGTTGGAGGAATGAAGGAACCAATGTGTAAACCAGTAAATGAATTAATCATTTCAAGTTATACCTTGAACTTAAGCTCCTAACCAACTACATAATGGCATGTTATAGTGAAAAAAAAAAAAAAAAGCCAAAAGTCTGATTTTGACATCCTAGCCATATGATTATGAGAAAGTTACTTAGTCCTTTGGATTGTCTGTTTGTTCATCTGCAAACCAATAAAAGAAAAAAAAAATCTCATCTCAGAATGTTTTAAGAAGTAAGTAAGATAAAATGGATTTATGACTTGGTACCCATAAAGAAATGTGCAAATGTTAGCAGTCACATTAAAACTGAGTAAATTGTGGAGTGCCTGGGTGGCTCAGTCAGTTAAGTGTTTGACTTCAGCTTAGGTCATGATCTTCGTGAATTCGAGCCCGTGTCAGGCTCTGTGATGATAGGCAGCTCAGAGCCTGGAGCCTACTTGGTATTGTGTGTTTCCCTCTCTCTCTCCCCCTTCCCCACTCATGCTCTGTCCCTTTCTCTCAAAAATAAACAAACATGAAATTTTTTTTTAAATAAAAAAGATAAAACTGAATTAATTGTAAGAAAATGTATTATATGTGTTAGTGATAACTATAAATGGTGAATAGAACATTCACATTGTAAGCCTCTGAGATATAGTAAAAAGTAAAATTAGTTAAAAGATGTCTGAAATGAAGAAATCATTATTTAGGTGAGAAAATATTCTTTAAGAATTTGATTCTAATTTAAAGTTACCAAAATGACAAATAACATTTTTTCTCTCCCATGTAAGAATTTAAGGCCACTGAAGTGTTCCGTGCACTAAAAAATGAAATGAAATTAATCAAATCTATTATCTGCCCAACTGTCACTGATCACAACAAAATCCTGCCTATATTGAGAAGCTTATCATAGATTATGGTTTTAATTAATACTTTGTCACTAAAGAAGATGCAACAAATAATTTTTGATGTAAAACATTTTTGACCTATAATTGGTGAGATATTTTATTTAAGAAAGAAAGTAGAAATACAGAAATACTCTTCATTAAGTATGAATGAATTATATATAACTCAGTGATACTTTTACCATACTGTCCTGCATATGTGTGTGTGTGTGTGTGTGTGTGTGTGTGTGTGTGTGTGTAACCTATTTCAAAGACATACATTATTACCACTTATTTCTAGTGTATTTTGTTTTGGGTGGAGTTTTCCTTCTTATTAGTGGCAGATTATTTTCAATAAACACAGCATGAAAAATTAAACGAGCTTCTCCAATCCAATTAGATATTCTATTTTCTATGGTGTTTCTAATGATGAATACATACTCCTTGTGTTGTTTAAATATCTTCAAGGGGTTTCAAAAAATAATTCAAATGTATTTGATCCCTCATACCTTTCCTCTTCATTTGTTCACATATATGGATATTTCAACTTTTTTTTCTTTTACACATATAGAGTATTCTTAGGAGAAAAATAAAGAAAAGGACAGGGCAGGTTTGTGGAAAGTTTTCTGAGTTCTGCCTCTTCTGCATCTTTCAGGACACAATGGGCTTTATGTTTAAGCATGGGTGTTTAATTAATGAAATCAAATCTGTTTAGTCCTGTTTATATATATTGCTGAGTCTTTACCATCTGAGGAATCTAGAGAAAAGTCCTATTTTTTATTGTCAGAATAAAAAAAAGACATTGTTGGCATCTTCTTCTGAAAAGTTCTCTGGTGTTTAGCAGTAGTATGTTCAGAAGTAGACCGAAAAATGTTGGGAAGAAGACTTTTCCACACTTCTATTACTAATCCCTCAAAGAAAATAGACCTGCTTCAATGTCTGTGGTCCTTTCTAATAAAATGTGCATTCTATAAGTTAATGAAATGGAGAAAAAAATTATTAAATGAATGTGACAAGTTGCTACTTACAGAAAGGAAAATAAGAAATGTTTTCCCATGAGTAATTTAGAATTTGTGGATGAATCATGTTTCTTTTCATTATGAAAATCCCTAATTAGGAAAAGCAATTCACTGTATCCACACACTGATTAGCATAGCTTGGTTGGTTACTATACATCAAAAACAAACACTAGACAGCATCCATAGATGCGTAATGTAAAACCAGGGGCTTGGGGTGCCTGGGTAGCTCAGTCATTGAGCCTGTATTACAGGTTTTATATGGTGATTGTCTTCTCCCCATGTTCCACAATTATAAAACCAAGAATAGGAGAAAGTACCAGGCATTCCTTTATCATTGAGCCATCTCTAAGGAACTCTTGAAAATATGGCACAGTCAAAATATCCAATCTAGATAGGCAATTCCTTTCCACCAACACACTCTTCCTGATTCCACAAAGAAGTTCCATCTTTTTTTTTTTTTTTTGACTCTTTGACTCTTGATTGTGGCTCAGGTCATGATCTCAGGGTCATGGGATCGAGCCCTGCATCAGACTCTACGCTGAGTGTGGAGCTTGCTTAAGATTCTCTCCTCTGCCTTTCTCCCCTGCTCATGCTCTCTCTCTCTCTCAAAAACAAAACAAAACAAAAACAAAAACAAAATGAAATAAGGGCAATAAATGGTTTCCATAAAACAGAAACTTAGGTCTATTGGGAAATTAGCAATTATATATCTAGGGCAAGGTTTATGAGATCAACCATAATAGAAAAATCTGCACATACTTAGCCACCAACCAGTATCAGCAGGTCTTATCTATTAATGCTTGAAATAGGTTGCTTAGAAGAATGATTAATACACACTACTAAATGTAAAGTTTGGGTGTGTATATATGTATAGGTATATGTGTGTGTATATATATCCACACACACACACACACACACACACATATTACTATGTATTGTATATACCAAATGACATAAAATAAAATATATACCAATAAAACTCATTTTTTTATAAATTAATGTATTCATAGAAGTTACAAGAGAGAAGATAGAAATTTTAGAGTTTCCTTAAAAGTTTACATTAGCTTTCTTCAGTGAAATGTGCCTAGTTCTCTCTCTCCTAAAATGCACTTAATATGACTATCTGAAAGGACCCTTAAATAGGATCATTGTCTTACCTAGCTGAATGTATCTTCTGCCCTTATTTGTGGTCAAATATGTTATTTCTTTATGTCTTTTATACAGAAGAGAGTGGAAGTGACAAAGATGACAGGTGATTCAATTGTCTTTTCATACTGGCACACTTACTAAGTTCTTTGAGATCTCTGGCAATATCCATATCTAAATTCATGTAAAACTCTTTTAACTTGAAAGACTTTGAAGTTTCATGCAAACAGACTCCTGTTTCAGAAGATTGATGAAATGGTGTGAGGATGTGCGGTGTGTCTTAAAGACCTAGCTCCTTCATTATATTAAGAATTTCTCTACAACCCAACATTTGAATTACTGAGATTAATTGGACAGATCTCATGAGTAAGTAAACTAAGACATTTTATTCTACATTATCTGAAAATATAATCACTGAGTATCTAGTCTTTTTTCTTGTATGCCTTTATATCTTCATTAGCCCTTTACTAAAATCCAAATGCCTTTGATAGAGATTGAAGCTCAGATGAATTTCCCATCTGCAGTGGTTAGCCAGGTAAAACTGTGAAAGGGAGGAGCTGGACAAAATTAGGCAATTCATAACTAGGATGGATACAGAGCCATGAGTTAAGATGGGTGGAGAGACTCCCAGAGTGAAGTGAAGAAGAAAGAAGCTTTTGGAAACTGAGTCAAAGACCAACTACTTACTTTCAAATGTTCATCCAGTAATAGTATTGATTTTGCCAACTGAATTTATGTAGCATGGCCTTATTCTACCTATTTTAAGTTGTTGACTCTTAGTTTAGAAAAAAGCTGTCAGCTCTAAAGACCAAAAAAAATCTAAGATAAAGAAATATATTCCATCTAAATCTAGTAGACATGGTTATCAGAGGTCACTATAAAAATTATCAATTTTTTTTCTATATGGTGGGTTTTTGGATTGAGAAGAAATAGGGGACTTTTGGATTGAGAAGTCAAAATAAAATTCTGATATTAAGGGATAGAAATATATTCACATTATTGCATTACTGCATTATCTAAAGATGTTAGGATAACATCTTACTTGTCAAGAATCTTCTGCTAAGATGTTAGAGAGGATTTTGTTGTTGTTGTTGTTGTTGTTTTCCTTACCCTGAAGTCAAAACATCTGGAGTAAGTCCTGACTCTGTCACTTATTATCTCTTTCATTAGAGGCAACTGTTCATCTCAACTGACCCACAGTTTTCTTATCTGTGAACGCAGAATAGTCATTTATTTACACAGATGCCAAGAGGATAAATAATTATAATAGATAATGTGAATTGTAAACTGCTCATGAAAAGACCATTATTTGTGAAGAATCAAATTATCAGATCTTCCTGCTGGGGCAGGGGCAGGGGCAGGGGCATTTGATCACATTTATCTTCATACATCCCAGGGAACTAGAAAAAGCCATTACAGAAATTTCTAATAATGCATATACATTATAGATGTCAAATATATTTCGAGTATTGTTAAGGAGAGGTGGAAAGCTCAAATATTTTAAACTATCACCTACACTCAAGGTTCTGAGAATGATCAGTTTGAAGAAGCAAGTCCTGCTTGCTATAGGCAGTTGGTACCGGTGAACAAGAACCGATTGTTCACGTCTTTTTGTAACTCTCCATTCAGGATGCTGTACTGGTAATCAGCCACATTTACAGCCATATTTACAGCACAACAGTCTATAAGCCTTGAAAACCAATCTTTCCCCTATACCTACCAGCCCCCAAGAGGTGGTCAAAGTGTATTAATATACCTCGGCATATATAACAAATGAAGATATAAATTAGGTTCTACTGTATAGAGTTTCCACCTGGCAATCAGGTCTTCCTTGGTATTTTATGTGACTTGAATAAGCCTTTCCTAGGGAAGAGTTGACATAACTGAAGAGAAATAAGCTGAGGAATTTAGGGATAATGAATAATACGAGGTAAGGTGCGTTATTCAGAAATGTTCAGATACTTTGAAATGATAGTGATTAGAATATTTGGCTCTAGAGGAGAATGCAATTAATGTTCACACTATTTTACAGTAAAAACATGTGTGTGTGTGTGTGTGTGTGTGTGTGTGTCTGTGTCTGTATGTCTGTGTGTTTATGAGATGTAAATCAGGGCTAACATGAATCAAGCTTTGAATTCCAGGTTGAGATGTTTCAGTAAATTTTCAAGGGGTGTGAGAACATGTAAAACCATCAAAGAATTTTAGAAGAAAAATTAAATGTTCTCAACTATGCAATTATGAAGAGAATAATTTCAATGGCTGCAATGCTGCAAGAAGAAAACCAGTTGGGAGACTATTGTGATAATTCAGTTTTGAAGCTACATCAAGTCTTTCGTAAATTCAGACAGTGTGAAAATACATGAAGAAAGGAAGGGAGGAAGGGAAGAAGGGAGGAAGGGAAGAAGGGAGGAAGGGAGGGAGGGAGGAAGGGAAAATCCAAATTTGAATGAGAAGTATCTGAATTGGTAATGTCTGCAGAAATCAAATAGAGCATAGTATTTTACCCTCTCAGGAAGATCCATTATCTTTAAAACAATCCTCTCAACAGAAGGTTTTGAAAGTTCTCTTTCAAGTAGATAATATGTTGATGAAGGAAATGGTCCAAAGACAAGGTTGTTAACTTGAAAGAAAACATTCACTAGTGATGGAAACATATGCATGCTGTTCTTCTGGTTTCCTCTTTTAAAAATAACAATGTTATCACTCATTTGGAGACCTTGGACTGAGTAGAATTTTGGTCTGGCAAACCCATCCATCTCCTTCTTCCTAAACTCACTAGTTTTGCCATTCACTTTTTTTTTTCCCTAAAATAATAGATTCCAAATAACGCATTTTGTTGCCATTACTCTGCAGGCTTCACTTCCCATTTATTGATTGATCACTGCTGTTCATCACTTTTTGTACAAAGCACATGGTTTTCTAGAATCTACAGAACTGTCTTTTCTACTTACGATATACTCTGTGTTTTCTAATGCAAACTCCATTTCTCATATGACTGTAATATTTTGGTATGCTTATTCCCTATTTAGCATAAATTGTAATATCATAAAAAGAAGAACCAAAATATCATTAGAGATCATCTAACTCTACCTCGTTTTATAAATGGAAAAACAGGGGCGCCTGGGTGGCGCAGTCGGTTAAGCGTCCGACTTCAGCCAGGTCACGATCTCGCGGTCCGGGAGTTCGAGCCCCGCGTCAGGCTCTGGGCTGATGACTCGGAGCCTGGAGCCTGTTTCCGATTCTGTGTCTCCCTCTCTCTCTGCCCCTCCCCCGTTCATGCTCTGTCTCTCTCTGTCCCAAAATAAATAAAAAACGTTGAAAAAAAAATTTAAAAAAAAAATGGAAAAACAACAACACCAACAACACAAGATGCTGGTTGACTTGTTAGGGCCAGATAACTCATTAGTGGAAATTCAACATTCTTTTTTTTTCATTCACAGTTAACCATAGATCTTAGTTTATTTTTAGTTTTAAGCCCTGATTTTTATCGTTTATATATGTGTGCAGTCTCTACTTATTTTAACGTGGGTTTCAAATTGTAGAGTTTAGTTTTCAACCCACAAAAAGATACGCTTGTTGAAAGTCAACATGTAGTCAGAATATAAGGTAATCAAAACTGCTCATTTTAAATTGACTCCAATTCTAACTACAACCTGAAATTTCAAAACATAGTCAAGCAGTGATCTTTGCCACTGACATCTGAGATTCAAATGGCCCTGCAGATGTGAAATTGTCTGTTGCTATGAAAGAACAGCTGGAATCAGTTAATGAGTCAAGTCAGCATGAGCTCAAGCACTAGAGAATAGAATGTTTCATCTCCATGGTACAGAACTCTAGGAAAGGAGACGCAGAGCCAGACTGTTGCATGAGTGGCCTCATGAGTGACACAGCTGTGAGCATAATTAAGTTCATCTCTTACTGGCAAATAGAAGTGTTGTTTACCCTTGTATGTATGGAACTTGGCCATCAGCAGACCAGTCTTTAATCCTGACCCCACTGTGATAGAGCGCCAACCCATTGAGGCCAGATATCATAGACAGAAACCCCCTGCCTCCCACCAAAATAGAGAGAAGTGCTTTGTCTACAGACTGCAAGAAGAAAGTATGTCAATCATCCTGAGATTTGAGAGAAACACAGTTTTCTTGGTGATCTTTGCTTTTCTTTTTTGTTGTACGGTCAGTAATTGTCTAGAGTTTGACAGAAGAAGAATGGGAGGCATTTATCACTTATCCACTAGTTTCAAACAAAAAAGCACTAGACTAAACTGGGGGCTTTGATGTCATGGTCAAATAACATTACATAAACAAGACAGGACATTGCATTAAACTGGAACGTGTGTTTAATAGAAGTTAGCGATCCTGATCTTAAATATAGAAGTGTTGCTCTAACTTACTACAATATATAGGAATTAGAAAATAAAATTCATTCTTAAAATTGCTTCTAAATCTCATAAATTAAACATATAGGGAATCATTATTCAAGGATGAGGTTTCTATTTTCCAGAAAGATTCATTTAGCTAGGTTTTCACTACCACCTATGAGATAAGTAAAAAGTGATGATATGGTTGGTGATGAGATAGGTAAATTTAATTTTATGCTATTCCTCTTCCCAGGAACACAAAGCTGTGACATGAGGAATTAAACACACACACATACACACACAGACCCGCAGGGAAACATTACAGATAATACAGAAGTCATTATAGGAATGTAATTCCTTGAGGTAAGAGAAAGTTATCTTTGCATTTATAATACAGAGCCTTACACAGTAACACTAGAAGCTTCACCACTGTCACTACCATCACTATGCTACTGCTCTTGCTATAAACAAATTTTTTGTATATGTGCCAGGCACTGTGCACAGCAACTAAAGTGCACTAACTCCAAACTACAAACAGAATATAAGTACTATTAATATCACCATTTTATATTTGAAAAACTAAGGCACAGCGAAATTAAGTTACTTATGTAAAGTCATATATCTAAAATGTGTAGGTCTGTAAATAAAACACAAACAGCCCAATTCCAAAGTCAATGTTCCTATTCACTCCACTCTACTGGGTCAGCAAATATGGTTGATATTTTTGAAAGAAAGAGAGAGAGAGAGAGAGAGAGGGAAGAAAGATGGAGAGAAAAAGAAAAAGGAAGGAAGGAAAGAAGGTAAGAAGGGAAGAAGGAAGGAAAGAAGGAGAAAAAAGAAAAGAAGGAGGAAGAGAGGGAGGGAGGGAGCGATGAAGGTAGAATGATGTTCTAAATAAACATCTAACTTTCTAAATGTACCTTTCGTAAGTTAGAAAATATTATGAAAAAAAAGAAAAAATGTTTAGACATCTTAAATGGAATCAACATTTAGTATAAGGAAGCTGTCAGAGATATTCCACAGAGTTTTCAAACATATGTAACAGTACTTTCACTATGTTTCATTTCTTGGGGTCGTGCTAGGCAGATTAATAGTGTTGGATAAATAACAAATCTGGAGTGGAATTAATTGACTTTATCCCATTGAACTGTCGACTTAACTCATTTTGCTCAACAAATTTGACAATCCTATCACTTTGGTGTTTCTTTCCTCATCTTCAGTAACAACAGGGCCAACACTGAGTGGAAATGTGACCATCCATCCGGGCTAATTTTCAACCAGACCCCCACTCACTGCAGAAAGGAAAAAATCATTATGTACTCGAATGGGTAAGTCGACATGACTAAACTGATGTAGGGCAGTAGTTAAAAAGAAATTTTTTAAGAACCAGTAGACACATCCAATCATCAAAATATCTCAAGAAAGGCTCATTAGTAATGTCTGGTTGAAGTTTGGTTCTCTGTATCTGTTCCACCTCGCATGTATGTCCCCTTCACATGGGCCATAATTTCCTGTTTTAGTGTTTTAGTCTTCCTTTTACTGACTGTGGCTCAGGCATTCTTGGTATCGCATGGCTTCTCTCCATAATGCCCTGACACTCTTTAAAGGAATAACAACTAAAGCTGGCAACTCCTGTTTATCAGAAGTTCCTATCATGAGACATGTAATCACCCCCCTCCATAATTTTGAGTACCAGTCCTGAATGATGACTAGATTGTGGCTACCAGTCTCTTTTCACCTTTGCTAATTTTGTCTGTGTCATGACTGTGTAACTGTAATCCAGGGCTTGGTTTGCCTTTGTTTAAAGGCCCATATGTACATATGGAAATTTTATGTTTTATGCAGTAATAGTTACAGAGCATTATCCCCCAAATAATATACTTGATTGGCGAATGGAATAAGGAAGGCGACTGAAAAATATATAGCACATCCCAAGGGCTGACCGGACAATAACAGTGTACTTTGTTTCGAAATGATTTACAGGAAGAAACAGCTGAATAATATTTAATCCATCTGAATACAGAATATTCACCTATGTATTAAGTGACCTCTTATTTTTCCTATTGTGTTCTTAAGTTGCATAAATTATTTGAGTGAAAAAAGTAAAATACCTCATACTTCCATAATTATCAACACCTTCAAATCTTAACAGATATCAGCTCATTACTTACAGGAATAAAATAAATATCTTTTATCCTGGTAAAAGTATTTTTTATTCTGGTAAATTAGCAAAAAAAAGGCCACTTATAAATAGGTTTTATGCAAGGAAAAAAAATAAACTATGTGCATGAATCCAAATGTACCAAGACAGGTCACCAGTATATAAACAACAGCTCCTTCTTAAGAACTGGAAAATATTAAGAACAAGTATTTTAAAATCGGTGTCTGAGTGCTGCTTTCCTTGGCAAATCTACATACATAGTTCAAAGTAGAAAGAATACGTGCTTTCCAAACTTAACTAGATATGGAAATTAAGATGTAAAAAAATGTAGTATCTCTGTATCTTAAAGATACAGAATAATGTCTCCTTAAATTTGCATGACAATTCTGTTTATTTACAAAATAGTCCCACATGCATTAGCTTATTTGATGTTTATTTATCAGTTTATTTGATGCTGTTATTGAAGTGGCCTCAGAAACCACTATTCATTCCCAGGTTACCAATGAAAACAATGCAGTTTGTGGAAGCTGTGACTTGCCAAAGGTGATAGAAGTAGAGGGAGAGGTAAGATTTGAATTTAGATTTTCTGATCCGTGTCCAACACCCTTTCAAGGTTTTGTTTCAACTGCCAAGTCTGACTGACTGGCAGTAATACTTGGGATGTCATGTGTGATGGATTTTGAGACCCCATATTGCTTGGGGGGAAAGGGCACTGTGATTGATACAGATGTGACTATGGACTAGGAGTTTAAATGGCAGGATGAGTATCATGAATTTTCTATTGCTTTTCTACATGTTTCATTTCTCCAGTTCACTTTGAAAACCACTGCAGTGAAATCTCTCTGAAACATGCTGCCTATCAATACATGTGCATTTCTCATACTCTTCCCTTTTATTTGCATTATTCCTGATCAGACCAACCCTCTTAATTCACCATCAATATGCCATAGCTTTACTTTGATTTTGGTTTTGATATATTTTTCTTCTCACTGAGGTTGGCCCTCTTATCCTTTCTGGCCATAGCACACCTGGCCATTTCCCAAAGCCAACCTGAGTTCTACCTCCTATGGGAAGCACTTTCCCTTCTTCCCTTTTGTATCACACATAGTTCTTTTTCCCTCTTTTTCTCTCTCTGATAATCTTAGCATTACCATGCTACATTTTTTTGTTGTTCCATGTACATGTAAATCTTGCTTCCCCAATTAAATTTAAGCATCTTAAGGGCAATTTTCGTATTTCTGTATACCATGCAAGGTAGTGAGATCATCATTTATGACAAGCAATCAACTACTCAAAGACATTCAAGAGATACTGATTTTTTTTTCAAAGAAAAGAAAACAGCTAGATTGGGAAATTTGGGGGAATTATAAGATCAGGAAAATTTATCCTGTGTCACTATAGATATTCTTAGAAATATTTAAAGACCACATTTGCTCATGAATAAAACCTTAAAATGCAGAGTCAAGAAGAAATTATTGTGACAATTAAAATGATATGTTGGGTGCCAACCATATGTGGAGATGGACAAAACCCATATGGTGAAAATTACAAATGGCCAAATCGCACAGAAACTCTGAGATTGGTGGTAGTAAAACAGAAGTAGCAATAAAGGTTTATATGGAGGAAATGTATTTATTTGTCTTTATCCAGAAGACTGACTTTGATTATTTTCATGACACAAAATACATAAGAAATAGAAAGGATTCTTCAGATACAAATTAGATGTTCTGTTTAAATATGAATAGAGCATATGAAGTGCCACCTAATTATCAAGCTTATTCATTTAAATTATGAAAAAATATTACTATCAGGTAATTAGTAATTATTTATTGACTAACTGGATGAACATGTAAATGAATGAATGAAATTATTATACATCCTTTTAGTTGAAATATTTTTATTAATATTATTTTGTGAATTATGAATGTGATTATGCTTGTTTCCCTCCTGAGAAAACAAAGCTTATATGTTTATTTAAGAGATGTTAAAATTTCTTTGAGTCTGAAATGCACATTTTTTTTCATATTAAAATCAGGATACTTCTTGTAATCAGTGGCATATCATAGTTAATTTGCAGTATTTTCTTATTTCTTAAATGTACATTAAAGAGTGGTATGATTTATAAAAGTGATGTCTCAAATTTAATAAATTATGATAAATAGTTATTATTATACCACAGTCACTGAGTGCTTAAAATATTAAATATATACATAAGCTATAAATATACTATAATATAATGTCTTACATGTTGTATTATAATATATATTATATAATATGGCATGCTATATTATTATACAACATTTATGTTATGTTATGTTGTTATGTTATGTCATGTTAGGTCATGTTTGTTATGTTACGTTATGTTACGTTACGTTACGTTATGTTACGTTACGTTGTTATGTTATATTGCATTACATTTAAGGCAAGCCCCAAAATGACCATACAAGAAGAACCATTAATGTCCCCACTGTGTAGCTGAGTAATGTATAACTTCTCCAAACTTATACACCTCTGCCTATGTTTTCTTCTAAGGGTTTTATGGTTTAGGTCTTATGATCAATCCCTTAATCTATTTTAATTTTTGTGCACAGTATAAGATTGTGGCCCAGTTTCATTCTTTTGCACGTGGCTGCCCAATAACCCGAATACCACATATTGAAGAGAACTGTTATTTTCCCGTTGTATATTCTTGTCTCCTTTGTTTATTCTCGTCATAAATGAACTGGCCATATTTGCGTGGGTTTATTTCTGGGATAAATATATTTTTTTAAACTATGTAGATTTTTCCAGTTTCATAATATCTAAGAACGCTTATCATATCAATGTTTTAAATACAATAAATAAAATATAATGAATTATGTAGCAAGTCAACTGCATTAAAATATATACTACCAAAAATAAATTTTAGGGGCACCTTGGGGTTCAGTTGCTGACTGTAAGCGCTGACTTTGACTCAGGCCATGATCTTGCAGTTTGTGACTTTCAGCCCCCTATAAGGCTCTGTGCTGACAGCTCAGAGCGTAGAGCCTGCTTCGGATTCTGTGTCTCCTCTCTCTCTGCTCCTCCCCCCACTCACACTCTCCCCCTCTCTCTCTTCAAAAATAAACATTAAAATAAGTAAATAAATTTTAATATAATTAAGTGTATGTTTCTTCATTAAAATACTAAATATCAAGATTTATCTGAAGTTTAATAAGTGTCATGATTTCAAAGTTGGATGAGCATAAGTATTTTGAGATGCTTGAAAAAACTGTAATGTGAGGTGAAATTATCAGTTATTTCTACTCATGACAAACTCTAGGATCTTGCTAATGCTAATGTATTTTTTAGCCTACATTTATAACTTTAAAAGAAAGATACATTTTAGTCAGAGACTAGTGAAAAAAGAATTTTTTTTTGAGAGAGAGCATGCATGACTGCTTCAGCTGGGGAGGGGGCAGAGGGAGAGGGAGAAAAGAAAATCTTAAGCAGACTCCACACCTAACACAGAGCCCCACGCGGGGCTGATCTCATGGCCATGAGATCATGACCTGAGCTGAAATCAAGAGTTGGATGCTTAACTGACTGAGCCATCCAGGTGCCCCAAGATCTTTTTGTTTTTCCTCCATCAAATGAAATGATAAAGAAGAAAGTCTACAGTAAAGTAATAAGATTATCTCTACATTGTCTAATGACTAAGGATTAGACAGAGGAGGAAGAATCAGCAAAAAAGACATAACTAATCATTAGTGAGTTGAGAGTTGATCCAGGAAAAGTGTGTTCTAGAAGACAAGGGAAGAAAGAGGTTTTAATGGAAAGAAAAGTCAAAACGTATTGGATCATCATTCTGGAATCAGGCAACCCTGGTTTGAAATTTGACTCTGCAATGTACTAGGTGTCTGAACTTGGGAAATTCATTCGAGGCTCAGTTTCTTCTTTGAAGGGATGAATTATTATTTTTTTTTCAATTCTTCATTCTTCCTGTAACCATGCTCTTGGACATTTGATTTTGCACTTCTGACCACTAAAAAGGTCAAGTCTACCTCCTCATATTTTGAATCCAAGCTTGGTCATCTGACTTGCTAAAAAAGAACAAATTTAAAGTTTGGGCCTGAAAAGGCATAACATAGTTCCACTTCCTGTACCACTGCAACTGCCATGAGAATATGTCTGGTCTAAACTGCTGGAGGATAAAAGACTTATGGGCAGAACCATGTCAGCAACATGGGTCTGGATGCTACAATAACCAGTGAAATTCTTAGACATGAAAATGCCCAGCCAAGATTAGTGCAACTACACCCACATGCTTAAACAATGAATGTTTATAGTTGTATGCCAGTGAGGTTTTGTGGTTGTTTGTTATAAAGAATTATCAAGGTGATAGATAACTGACATTAACTGATACAATCTAAAAAACAAGAATAGTTAACATCTTCTTCCCCTATAGAGTTTTTTGAGGAATAGAAAAGACAACCGTATATACAATATTTTTGGAGCAACTGAAAAAATCCATGTTTAAAAAAATAGGTTGATAGTTGGTTATAATAAATACTATTTAGAATACAAGCAGAACACTTAAAAAACTACTATTATCAATCTGATTGTTAGTACTTCTCTTAGAATAGTATCAATGAAGTAGTGATAACAAACAAGGAAAATAAACTGTTTACAGGGGTTGAGAATAAATAGGAGAAAAAATGAAGTCAGAATGCTAATAATAATCATGGCTAGCATTTACTTAGCACTTATTGTGTCCAGGCATTGTACCATGTATTTTATATATATTTCCTTACTCAATTCTTTAAAAAATACTTTATAAGGTTATGAGGTTACAACCTACCTTATTTTATTTTATTAGTTTTAGAGAGAGCGTGAGCATGGGAGTGAGGCAGAGAGAGAATCTTAAAAAGGCTCCACACACAGTGCAGAGTCCTAAGTGGGGCAGGATCCCACAACCTTGGGGTCATGACCTGAGCCAAAATCAACAGTTGGACACTCAACTAAGCCACCCAGGTGCCCTTACCAACCTACTTTATACTTTATACCAACCTACTATATACAACCTATATATCTATATATAACTGAGATTATGATGATGATTCGTAATCACCAGTCTAACTTTCAAACCAAATACCTCTTTGACTGAATATGCTTTTCAAGAAGTAGCATTTATATAGATATGACTCCACCTGGTGGATTTTGTTACATTATCTGGAAAGTGTTCTCAAGAAGAGTTTGTACAGCATTGCGTTTTTTGTAACACTGACATGAAGCAGTTTAAATTTTCTAATGTTTTTAGGAATTTGAATTCACAGCCTTAACTACTTGGTAGTGAATCTAGAGGAGTGTGAAATTTGAAACAAAGCAGGTTAAAAAGCAAAGGGGCAAACTTCAGTCAAAAGAATGAGTGTTATTTGGAAAAAAATACCATCACCACACAAGGGAAGAGCTCTGAATAATAAAGGAGGTGCTGCAAATGGAGGGAAAGAGATGGCTTATTCAAAAAATAAATAGGCATTGTCCATAGCAATATATTTCTAGACATGTCTCCAGAGGCAAGGGAAACAAAGCAAAAATAAACTACTGGGACTACATCAAAATAAAAATCTTCTGCATAGGGAAGGAAACAATCAACAAAATGAACCGAATGAATGGAAGAAGATACTTACAAATGACATACCTGATAAAGGATTAGAATTCAAAATACAGAAAGGACTTACACCACTTAACACCAAAACCCCCCACAAATAACCGAATGGGCAAACACATGAAGACACATTCCTCCAAAGAAGATTTATGGATGGCCAACAGACACATAAAAAGATGCTCATCATCACTAATCATCAGGGAAATACACATCAAAACCACAATGAGATATCACCTCATACCCATTAGAATGGCTAAAATAAAAAACACATGAAACAACAACTGTTGGCAAGGATGTAGACTAAAAGGAACCTTTGTACTCTGTTGGTGGGAATGCGAACTGGTACATCCACTGTGGAAAACAGTGCTTCAAAAGATTAAAAATAAAACTAACATATGATTCATTAATTTCATTACTGGATATTTACCCAAAGAATAAAAAACCACTCTTTTGAAAGATATATACAATCTTTATGTTGTTTATGTTGTTTATTGAACACTGCTTACAATAGCCAAAATATGGAAGTAGCCCAAGTGTCCATCGATAGATGAATGGATAAAGATGTGGTACACACACACACACACACACACACACACACACACACTCACACACACACACACTCACACACACACACTGGAATATTATTCAGCCATAAAAAAAGAATGAAAGTTTGCCATTTGCAACAACATGGATGGATCGAGAAAGTATCATGCTAAGTAAAATAAGCCAGAGAAAGACAAATACCATATGATTCCACTCATGTGGAATTTAAGAAACAAGACAAATAAACAAAGGAAAAAATAAAGAGGAAAACCAAAAAAAGAGACTCTTAACTATGGAGAGGAAACTGATGGTTGGCAGAGGGGAGGTGGGTGGAATAGGTGAAATAGGCAATGGGGGTTAAGGGTACACTTATCATGATGAGCACTGAGTAATGTACAGAATTGCTGAATCACTATATCGTACACCTAAAACTAATGTAACACTTTATGTTAACTGCACTAGAATTAAAAATAAATAAAATAAAATAAAATAAAATAAAATAAAATAAAATAAAATAAAATAAAATAAAATAAAATAAATAACAGGGACACTAAAAAAAGGAAGTTGTGTTAGATTCCTTGTACCAATCCTAGATACATGCCTCCAGAGACTCGTTTTCTAGATAAGGGGCTTCAGACTTCAGAGACTTCATTTTGTTTGTTTTCCTTTTTTTTTCGTCTCAGTTTCCTCATCTTTAATTCAAATAGTAATACTATTTTTGTATAAAGTTCTTGTGAGGATTAAAGGAAATAAATGATGCATATGAATGTTTAACAAAGTGTCTTGTACACTATTGTCAGCAGAATAATCATGACACTGTGATTAAGCATTATTATAAATAACTGGTAAAATAGGACTGTATTCAATTGACTAATGGTGTGTGTTCAAGCAACATTGCCAAAAAATTAATATGGAGGGTGGATGCACTTGCATTAGTTCTATGATAAAGCCTAACTCTTTAATTCTACTGAGGTAACAATTTGGAAGCATGAATACAATAACAGGACTCAGGGATAAAGGGCTCTACTCCAGGTTTGCTAGTATCTTTGTGACCTTAGGAATGTCCTATCACTTTTTAGGCCAAGACTCAATTTCTTCTTCTATTACAAGAAGAACGTAAGTAGCAGTTGTGACTCTAAAATCTCTTTAGAGCTAGCATTTTGTGAACCCGGTCTATTTTAGATTTAATATTCAGGAAGAATACCAGCTATTCTAGATGGTGTTCAGAAGACAGGAATAAAAAAGAATGCATGATTTAAAGGAGCTAAGGTGCCTCCCTCTGACTTTGTCAGCCCATTGGCTCTGGTTTCTTTCAGATGTTGCTTGATGTATAGCCAAGGCAATATCAGAGCTCTGTGAAAGAAACTGCAGATTTTCCAAGGATTGTTGCTGAGTGTCCCAGTTATTTCCAAATCTATTATAAGAAGAGAAATAAAGCATGAAAATGGGTAACTTCTTCTCCAACAGTTCTCAAATAGGAAAATGGGGAAGCTTTAGAAAAGCCCCAGGCTCCTCTGCTCCACAGATTAAATTCTGCAAATTAATGTAACGCCAACACACTGAGGGGGTGGTGTTGGTGGGGAGGCTGAAGGGCAGTGCCAGCAGCATCCCCTGTCATCTGTTGCCAAGAGATCTACAGAGGGGGATCTTCTCACCCTGGTCAGTCTCTTAACTGAAATCCTGCCTAACTGGCAGTATGGACTTCCACAGAGAGGGAAGACTAAGCTCCAAAAAGTCGAAAAGTAACTCTCTATGGCCTTGTCTTCCCTGGAGAGGAGAAGACATGTTCTCATGCATGGTCCATAGGCAACTAGCAGGCTGCTGGCATCTTCCTGGTAGGCTGAGAACTGACCCCAAAACTGACTGAGTGTACGTGTGTGTGTGTGTGTGTGTGAGTGTGTGTGTGTGTGTGTTCGTAAAGCCTGCACACTCAACCCATTTTTAATTTGTATGCATTGCTCAGGCATATTACTGGTGAGTTGTTCTTCTATCTTATAGATACATTAAAAAATGGTAAGACAAAGTTACTCAATGGCTAAAAATTCTAATACGTATCATTTATGTGCTGTCATAAATTTAAAAAGAATTTAATGTTTATTAATTTTTGAGGAGAGAGAGAGAGAGAGAGAGAGAGAGAGAGCGGGGAGGGGCAGAGAGAGAGGGAGACAAAGAATCCAAAGCAAGCTCCAGCCTCTGAGCTGTCAGCACAGAGCCCGACTCAGGGCTCAAACCCACAAACAGTGAGATCATGACCTGAGACGAAGTTGGACACTTAACTGATTGAGCCACCCAGGTGCCCCTGTTCTATCATAAATTTTAATTGCTTAGTCAAAGCAAAGCAACATTGTCAAGACTGAAGGTCACACACCCAAGTACAGATACAGGGAAATCACAAGATGTTAGAGAGCTTTTGTTATTAGGGTATTACCAATAATATTTCATAGTAATAGATTTTAGCTGTGGTTCCCCCTTCTTTAAATTGATACTTTTTAAAAAAAATACCCTTCAGTTTGTTAGTCATTTGTTCTCCTGTAACCTGTATGGTTTCCATTTTTCGTTGTTCTACTCTATGAGAAGAGAAAAAAGTATTTTAAAGCACTGGAATTGAAAATAAAATACCGAAATTCTAATCCCAGCTCTATTACTTGTTAGCAGGAGAGTAAGCCTGGCCTCAGTTTCCTTATTTGTAAAATAGTAATGATGAAAAAAACAGTGCCCATTCCACAGGGTTATTGTGAGGTATAAATGCATCCGGCACAGTGACAATGTATCAACCACTAGGCCAGATCTGGAAGCACCTATTTGGAACCTAGATTTCTCCTAGGGAAATCCTCTAGGATGTCCTTACAGTACAGGGATTAGGAAATGGGACTCTATGTGACAAGGATTAAATCCTGGGAGTTCCAGAGAACAAGGAAGATAGGGCTGGACCAGTACCCACGAGATGACAAACCGGATGTTTAAAACACTTCGTTCTCTACTCTGTACATATTGCTCTTAAATTGTACTTTATTAAGGGAATCTTTTTGAAGACTCACCTCTCTCAATTCTGCTCTCAGAAATGAAAAAGAGGGGCGCCTGGGTGGCGCAGTCGGTTAAGCGTCCGACTTCAGCCAGGTCACGATCTCGCGGTCCGCGAGTTCGAGCCCCGCGTTAGGCTCTGGGCTGATGGCTCAGAGCCTGGAGCCTGTTTCCGATTCTGTGTCTCCCTCTCTCTCTGCCCCTCGCCCGTTCATGCTCTGTCTCTCTCTGTCCCAAAAATAAATAAAATAAACTTTGAAAAAAAAAAAAAAGAAATGAAAAAGATTTTTCTAGTGTTTGAAGGGAAAATGCCCTCGACACTTCTTCCCTTTTTCTCCTATTAGGTAAGCATGTTGTGATAAGAGAACCCCAGTGCGTGAAAACCCAAGCAGAAAAGAGCTATAAGTAAATAGATCAGCTACTACTCTGAATTTGAAAATTCTTTTTCAGTGTCAACCTTGAAAATTCTGAGTTCAATTCTTTTAAGCTAAATGGAATTTCTTTCTAGTTCTATACACAGAAATCACAGTTATCACCTGCCTGCCATCCCTATAAAAACTCTAGTTTCCATAATATCGTCTATTTTGGAGATTGAGTTTAGATAAAAGCATAAAGTAACCTAATTAAACTAACTGAAAATATGATATTAAAATCTTAACCTTCACAGAGACATTTCAATTTTAAATGAAGTAGTTTATTATTAGCAATGAATCATTCGTTGATGAAATGTCAGGCCATAGGATAAAAGAAACGTGAAAAAACTAACATTTTAAGAGTCCATAATGTACAACATTTTGCATATAACTCTCCTTAAAATAAACATAAAAAGTAATACCTTTTTGTTTCAAAGGTTTTTTAATTTATTTTTTATTTTTATTAATTTTAGTTATTTTCTCATTTTATTTTTATTTTTTTTATTTTTTTTTGTTTTTTTTTTTTTAGTTATTTTCTCATTTTAGAGAGAGACCACGCACAATTAGGGAAGAGGCACAGAGGGAGAGACAGAGAGATTCTCAAGCAGGCCCCACACTCAGCATCCGTCCTGACACAGGGCTCGATCCCATGACCCCAGGATCAAGACCTGAGCAGAAATCAAAAGTAGGATGCTCAACCACCATAGCCACACAGACGCCCCTGAAAGTTTGTTTTTGTTTTTTTTCTGAAGGCTCAAAGCATTTATTTAAAAACAATTTTTTTCATGTTTATTTATTTTTGAGACAGAGAGAGAGAGAGAGAGAGAGGGACAGAGCATGAGCGGGGGAGGGTCAGAGAGAGGGAGATACAGAATCTGAAGCAGGGTCCAGACTCTGGGCTGTCAACACAGAGCTCCATGCAGGGTTCTAACCGACGAACCCTGAGATCATGACCTGAGCTGAAGTTGGACCCTTAACCAACTGGGCCACCCAGGTGCCCCCAAGGCTCAAAGCATTTAAAACATTTGCCTGTCACACAACTAATATAGCAAAGAACTCAGAACGGAACCCTTGTATACTCAAATGATTACTCCAGGACCACGTAACAGAACTGCCAGCACCAGGTCCTGCTTCCTTACTCTGAATGCCATGATAATGGGTTGGAACAATGCCATGTAAAAAATGGGTACATCTAAACTCACTATATAAGAATATATTTTAATTTATAAAGGCATATTAGTTTCCCAATATTTGAGATGTGTAGAATTTTTAATAACGTGAGTTTGCTAAACAGATAGAAAAACTGACCCATTCATAGAGTAAGTTCCATTTTGTTGGTTTCATTGTCATAAATAAGCACATTATCTATCTATCTATCTATCTATCTATCTATCTATCTATCTACCTATTTATGGTAGGGACACATTGGCAACTTTCCTGCAAAAATAGTAACAAGTAGATGTATCTTATCTCTGAAAATCTGCTGCCATTCTCATACTTTATAATTACATCCTAGAACATGGGTGGTAACATTAATTTTCAGGATTTTCAAAGGTTATCTTTGTATTATTGCCTTTGTTGCTATGAAAATAATTTCTTGAGCTGTCAACATTTTTTATTAAATGTTTTTTTATTTTATTAATTTAATTTTTTTATTTTACTAAATTTATTTTACTAAATGTTTTTATTTTATTAAATTTTTTTATGCAATGTTTGTTTATTTTTGAGAGAGAGAGGGAGTGGGGGAGGGGTAGAGAGAGAGGGAGACAGAACATCTGAAGTGGGCTCTGCACTGACAGCAGAAAGCCCAATTCGGGGCTCAAATTCACCAACCCTGAGATCATGACATGAGCCAAAGTCGGACGCTTAATTGACTGAGTCACCCAGGTGCCCTGAGGTATCAACATATATCTTTGTGCTACATGAAACCCAGATATATTCCCACCGGTAGCCTCTTTCAGCATCAAAAGTGATTTCTATAACTACAATGCTTTTCTACATTCCCAATATGTAACAATCAATCACCTGGAGACACAAAAGTATATAGATACTATGGAATGTTCAGCATCATGTCATCTGATAGACATTTATTTTCTGGTTGTCAGAAGCTTTCATTTTCATCCCAAACATTGTGGGCATTCAATGGTAGAAGCCAAATAAGAAAAATAAAGTTCTTCCCTCAAGCAAACTTTGTAATTAAGAAGGCCTTCAGAAAAGTTCTCTAAGAGAAGCAAAGAAAGCTAAGTAGTACATTAAAAAAATAGATTTTGTCAAAAAAGATACTGTATAATAACTATAGTTATTTATATTCCAAACTAAAAGTTTTCAGACATCTTTCATTGAATCAACATAGCGTGAAATTTCCCTGAAAATACTCTGTTCTCTAGCTTCCAAGGTTTTTAAAAAGAAGCACAGTTCTCTGTATAGTGCAAAATTCATAGGTAATATTTTCTGCTTCTGGTGTTTGGTACTTCCCTGAAAGGAAATTCATTACCATTTATCAAATCTATGATGATATTCTACCCACGTGATTCACTTTCTGATAGAATTATTTCTTTGTGCTTATAGCTGTGAATTACAACATTGTTTTATTGATCTTTCTCATCCAAAAATTGAAATTCCACAGGATGGGGCAGTTTTACAAAGAAAATGGCAAGTATCCAACCTCAGATGTGTTACTTCCCACCAATTTATAGAAAACATGGTAAAAATGACTTCATTCATTTAGGAGGTTTCTTCCTCATGCAGTGTTAGCGTTTAACATGATTCCATCATTCAATGTATAATTTATTTCTGCTTCCAGGATAGCTTATTTCATTGTATTTATTATTATTTTTATTCAGGGAAAGGCCTCAACTCTTTTATGAATCTGACCCTAGACTGGTACATCTCTTAGGTTCCAAATGTTTAAATGTAACAAATAATCCTTCAGCAATACCCACGTTTCAGCACCTGTGTTCGTCACCTGGAATCTTTGCTTTCTATGCCATCTACCTTCCAAAAAAATTTGACAAACATCTGTCTCATTTTCATTGATTTTATGGAACTCAAGGGAGAAATAAAGTATTGCTCTCTATGGCCTCTACCAGAAATGAATTTATGGCATTGTTCAGAGCCAAGAAATCCAGGCTGCTGAATTTTTCAATTTAATTTTTTTTTCTGGGTTTTATTATTTTTTTAACTTTCATATGGTAGGAGGATTTTTTTTTTTGAGGCGTGACCTGACTTGCCAGAAGAAACATCGAATCCCAAAGCATAGTTAGTTATTTTCAGTTTCCTTGTTAATAGGCTGGGGGCATTTTATCTGTCTTGACAGTGGAATTAAGTCAGACAAAAAAGATTGGATTGAATTACCATATTGACTGATATATGTGATTAATTCTATTAAAATAATCCAACCAGTTGAGTGTCTAAAAATATAAAGGCAGGGAATAGTTCTAAAACTTGATACCCGTAATAACAGTTCACTGAATTTGAAAGTTAAACTCTACAGACACGAAAGGAAAGACATCATCTGAAGAAAAGAATATAAATTGTCTAATAAATTACATTTTTGAAATAGGCATTTCTGGATTATTCATCTGACAGTCACTAATGAACCACTACAACGCTCATCTCCCATGATGATGGCTGTTTAACAAGCAAGCTAAGATGGTGCTGTAATAATATTGACTCAGAGAAGGGATGTAGTATCTAGTTTTAGTGCCATTAATGGTGGATGCTACCCTTAATCAAGATTAGTAAAAGTTTTATAGCCTCTAGTTTTCTTGAAGACTCATTGAAAACATTATTCTATTATATGATTACTAAATTCTTTATATTATAGATGTTTTCCTATTTTAATTGTCACTGTTTTCAATGACTGGGAAGTAAAAATACATAATAATGAACAATAATGCGTTGAATTTACTCTTCTAATTTTTCATTTTATTGAATTGTATTTATGTCATAGAATGATATCAAAAGAGGAACAGAACAAGATTAAGTGCTTAGAAGCAGCATAATTTTACCTCTAATATCCTAAGAACATATATATATATATATATATATATATATATATATATATATATTAATCACACATTCTGTGTGATTAATTCAAAAATTCAAAGTTTCATATCATATGAACGGACATTTATTTCAAGGCCACCTAAATGCACTATTATAAGTCAATATAAGATGGTGCATTCTATTTCGTTCAAATACTTTTTTCTGTTTATTATTTTGTATTCTTGTTTAATAACTTTTGTACATATAATGTATAACAATGGCATGATCTAAGTAGACCATAGTTATGGTAAAAATTATTTCCTTTCCTTTCTTTATGTCTAGTTCTCTTAGGTGGGCAGAGTAGAGAATAAATAGCAGTTAAGAGTAATTATAAATACATCTAAGGGAAGAAAACAATGTTCATTTGTCTCTTTGAGTAAACAATAGCTAATTTTTTGAGCCCTGTTTTTGTGCCTGTACTTTGTGAAGCACTTTTTGTATTTATAAAAATACTGCATATAATGCATTATACACACACACATACTTTCTCATCTATCTACCTATCTATCATCTATCTATCTATCAGTTCTACCTGTATCTCTCTATTTATGCTCACATACTTGGATATATTTCTACATCTGTATCTATCCACATAATACATTTAATCTAATCTCAGCCAAACTGGTATAACTAGAACGGATTTTAAGTCTTGAAAAAGTGACTAAGAGAAGCAGGGATGTTTAAAATTCACCTTACCACTAGTAGTACTAGCATCAATTCTGAATTGACGGTAGCAGCATGCTCATTCTGTTCCCATGGAGGTATCTACTACCATGTAGGAGTTATTTCAGAGAACACACTGTTATAAGACTGATTCTGTAGGGCAATGTGATTTTGTTCTTGACTGCCTAGTCTTACATCCCTATTTTTTAACCCTCATTTATCAGACATCCAATTAATTTGTGAGTATCTGCTATTTTTCTGGCAAATACTTTGTCTTCTTGAATTAATCAGAGTTAATTTCTGTTGTCTGAAAACAAAAACTCTTATGACACCATGAATTGGGTCTGGAAGTAGTAACAAAGTTCACAACAATCAGGAAGAATATGGAAGACAATGAAAACCACATCCCTACATATTTAGTGATAGGAAACTCTAAACATACAGCATGCAGATGTGAAACTACAAGTTCATGTATCACTGTGTCAGCTAGGAGAAAGACAAAGTTTGAGAGACTGAGGTACTTATAATACACAATAGTATAAAGGGCATGAGGATTTCAATAATTATTATATGTAATAACTACTTCAAACAGCACTGGATGGCTTAAGAAAAGAGTATTATAATCTTCACTCCCAAAACGTTCAGGTCAAATCATATACTGAAGCGCAAGGAGCGTCCATGAACATGGTAAAAATATTTTTATCACCTATAGGCACAGAGTTGAAGAACACAGAAAGAACTCTTGCTATTCAATTCTAGAGTTGCCAAATTATAACATCAGTTGCATTTAATATCAACTAATGCAGCTCTAATATAAAAATTAAGGCATTTAAGGGGCACCTGGGTAACTCAGTTGAGCGTCCGACTCATGGTTTCAGCTCAGGTCATGATTTCATGGTTCGTGGGATCAAGCCCAACATCAGGCTCCACGTTGACAGTGCAGAGCCTGCATGGGGTTCTCTCTCTCCCTCTCTCTCTTCCCTCCCCTCTCCTGCTTTCTCTTTGTCTCCCTCTCAAAATAAACATTTAGAAAATTTAATAAAAACAATTAAGGCATTTGAAAATAACAAGTATACCTTTGAGTATTTTATAGTAAATATATGAGAGGGCCTAAATACCAAGAAGAACAGGTTTGCCACTTCATAATGATATAAATCTGAAGAGTATTTATGGAAATGAATTCAGAAACAGTCCAACCAAATGAAGACTAGGATTTTCAGATTATGTGTTATTTATTAATATAGATGTAATCACCAGAGGGCATGGATTAAATATTTTAGTTTTAATCTAATTTCTTCCTACATGTTTCTGAGATCTCAACTCACCAGTAGTCCATGGTACAAAGATTTCAAATTCCAGAAATTATTTAGTAAAAGGTACAGGGAAGAATCTATCATTTTTGGAGGCTATGAATGCAGATTTTGTCTTTCCATTATAAACTTATGAGAAGACATAGTTTTCACCAAGGTATTGATAAATTTGCTGATGAGTGGAACAACTTATTTTTTAAAAAGTGCTAGAATAGTTTTTCTCTATAAATCATGGATATTAGTGAGAGACTTGGATGGCTAAATGGGTTTCCTAACTTCAGTGCATTTGGAAGGGCCATTGAAAAAACCAAACATTTATCATCATATTCTGTAGAGCTAGGGATTAGAATATTATCAACAGTAGTAATCCTTGGCTCATTCCCCTTGAGTTCCCTGGAACTAAGCTTTGTTAGCCTGCTAACACCCAAGATAATGTGTGTAACCAGAAATCCTCCTGATATAGTGAACACTGAATCAATGTAAAAGAGAGTCATATTCTTCATTTTTTTAAGTTTATTTATTCTTGACAGAGAGAGAGAGGGAGAGAGAGAGAATCCCAAGCAGGTTCCATGCTGTCAGTACAGAGCCTGATGCAGGGCTCAGTCTCATGAACGTGCAATCATGAACTGAGCTGAAATCAAGAGCCAGACTTAACTGACTATGCCACCCACACGCTCCCTCATATGGTCATGTAAGACCTGAAACCATAAGACTCCTACAAGAAAACATAGGTGAAAAGCTCCTTAACATTGGTCTTGGGGTGGTTTATGCGTATGACTCCAAATGCTCAGGCAACAAGAGCAAAACAACAACAGGTGGGACTACATCAAATTAAAATGTTTCTGTACAGCAAAAACAAAGCAAAGCAAAACAAACAAAAACACATTAAGAAAATGAAAATGCAAACCACAGAATGACAGATATCAGATATGTATTAGATAATGGGTCAATAACTGAAATACATAAGGAACTTATACAACTAAATAGCAATACATACATACATACATACATACATACATATTACTAAAATGGGCAAAGGACATGAATAGACATTTCTTAAAAGAAGTCATATAAATGGGTAATAGGTATATGCAAGGTGTTCAACATCACTACTCATCAGAGAAATGCAAATCAAAACCACAATGATATATCCTAATATATTCTAACAACTGTTACCAATGTGATCATCAAAATATAAAAAGATAACAATTGTTGGTGAGATGTGGGGGAAAGGGAACGTTGATACACTGTTGGCAGGAATGTAAATTGGTACAGTCATTTACAAACAATACAGAAGTTTCTCAAAATATTCAAAATAGAACTATCATATGATCTAGTAATCTCACCTCTGGGTGTATATCCAAAGAAAATAAAATCATTATCTTAAAGAGATATCTGCATCCCCACATTCATTGCAACATTTTCCACAATAGTCAAATATGGAAATAACCTAAGTGTCCAATGACGGATGAACGGATTCAGACTTAAAAATGGTCCCCCTATTTGCGACACCACAGATGAAACTGGAGGTCTTTACACTAAGCGAAATAAGTCAGAGAAAGACATGTACTTCATGATCCTGCTTATGTGGAATCTAAAATAGTTAAAGTTCACAGAAACAGAGAGTAGAAGTGTAGTTACCAGGGGCAAGGTGTGGGAGAAAGGGGAAATGTTGGTCAAAGGGTAGAACCTTCCACTTGAAAGACGAATATTCTGGAGACCTAATGTACATCATGTTGACTATAGTTAATAATGATGTATTATGTATTTGTAATTTGCTAGGAGAGTAGATCTTAAATGTTCTCACCACACACACACACACACACACACACACACACACGGTAATGAATACATTAATTAGCTTGACTGTGATAATCATTTTACAATACATATTGCATCATCACATTGTACACTTTAAATGTATAGAATTTTTACTTGTAAATCATACTTCAATAAAGCTGGGGTGGGGAGGAAAGCAATGCAAAAAAAAATCTGAATTTATTCTCAAAACCAACATACAGGAAAAAGAGACTTATTGGTCAGAAGTATCAAAGACAATGGGTAATTAATTACTATTGTTGGTTAAAGCATAATGGGCAGAGAAATAATTGGGGACTTCAATGAGAACAACATTATAATATATATACTACAAATACATGCTATATTTGTATATATTCAAACCTATATAAGACATTTACTATATATGTATATATATGTATGTTTATAATATAATAGTATATGTCTTATATAGGTTTGAATAATACATATATCTGTATATTGTATATATAACATGTATGTTGTATATAAATGCATGTATATGTATATGCAATATATATGTTGTATATATATACAAATATAACATATTTATATATATTCAAACCTATATAAGACATCTAGTGTGACATTATTAAACATTTTTAAAATTATATGTATTTTTCATGGCTTATGGTTAGTCATTTCTTTGGTTTAATTTATCCCTTCATCTTTATAAGAGATACAAACCCTCAATGTATTTGTAAAAATAAAAAATCTTATGGCAATCTATTTCATGGCATGCATTCCAGAAATAAATTATATTAGAGAACAGCCTACATTATTTTTTGGATCATTTTAAAAAAATTTTTTTAGAATATCAGACAATCACTATTACCATTTGAGTAATGTGTGTGTGTGTGTGTGTGTGTGTGTGTGCACGCGCATAAAGGGCATATATAAAATTCAGATGTGGAAAAATTATATGGTATTGAAACTGAACTAAAGAGAGTATTCAACTATGGCCAGGAATATGAGATTTGTTAATCATCCTTCGTTCTAAGTCCAGAAGATGTAATCTCTGCATCCAGGTGTTTGCAAACTAAAACGGATAATACTGACTTTACCCAACATACAAAATGAAGGATGGAAATATTGTATGTACATGCATCACTTTTTTAAATAGTATAATTGTTTCTCCTCTGGATAAAGTCAATTAGCGAACACAGTGGTCACCCCAAGTACCATACACATTTAGGATGGTGCTCTCAGATCCTTTTTCTTGAGAAGTTTTTGTTTATCTTGAAAACATGTATGTAATGTGTTGTATCTGCTTAACTATATCAAAGGATGAGATTGCTTTTGGTCTTTGTAATCTCTGAGCCGATTACTTGAAATGTGCATGACATCATCATTTAATGCTTATTTAATAATACAGTCATTTTCTTTCTTTACTACCTTTGTGGAGATGATTTCTAGGTTGGGAGGTGATTTTGTTTTTAATCATATTTCCCCAGTTTTACTAACTTACTATCTGTACTTTATACATTATGAATTTTGTTTCTCACAAAATACTTATTTAATTACTATCCTTACTGAACACATAAGTTTTTCCTATTGTTCTATTTATTTGATTTTTTTGTTCTCCAGAACAAATTCAAGTGTTCTCAAATAATATAATACAAACAATTTACATCTCTCACATCTGAAAAGGCACTGGTGGTAACAGTGAGATAGACTAAGAAGGGCATTTTATTTCTTTGGTCCAGCTATCTTGGGAGACCAGGAGTTGAAAAGTTAAGACTTAAGGGCTACCTCTCAATTCTCTCTCCACCTACGTGGAAAAAAACAGTTTAACCAGGACTGAAAATATAAAAACATATAAGCCCTCCTGAGCAATTCCAGATATATTTGTAGAGAGGACACTTGGGAATGTCCTTCAGTGGACCGAAAGAGAGTTTATAGATATTATTATCTTTCCCTAAATGTGAATGTAACTAAATTGTATACAAATAGAGTAACCCAAGAAATAAAGAGAAGTATTTCATTTCGGAAATGTTATCAGAATAAAAAGGCATTGGAAAGGCACGGGCCGTCACCATGATATTGCCATTTAAATTTAAGTTGATGTAAAAAAATTAACTCGATATAGAATCACTTTAATTCCATGAATTTTTAGACTTCCTAATAGGTATCTGGTAATATGACCATTTTCATAAAGATTTTAATTGATCCTATGAAAATGTCTTGTCACACTCTCACATAATCTATATCTCTTTATTGGTATAGTTTTCATGACAAAACAGGTGAACATAGGGGAAGGGAAGGAAAAATAAAAGAGAGGGAGGCAAACCATAAGAGACTCTTAAATATAGAGAACAAACTGAGGGTTGCTGGAGGCGTGTTGACATTAAGAAGAACCCTTGTTGGGATGAGCACTGGGTGTTATATGTAAGTGACAAATCACTAAATTCTACTCCTTAAATCGTTATTACACTATATGTTAAATAACTTGGATTTATTTTTTTTTATTTATTTATTTTATATATATATATATATATGAAATTTATTGACAAATTGGTTTCCATACAACACCCAGTGCTCATCCCAAAATAACTTGGATTTAAATAAAATTTAAAAATTAAAAAAAGAAAAAAGAAAATCATGGAAGCAGAAATATTCACAATGCTCTTGAAAGAAAAGACTGTAATAAGTAACGATTTTCATTCCTGCCTTGCAGAATGATGCAGAATCAAAGAATAATCAGAAAAGTACAGAATCTGAGAGAAGGAAGAGAACTAGAACAGTTTAGCAAGAAGTACTAAATAAATCTACATAGCAAAGGGCTGGAGTAATTAGTAAAGAAGAACCCCAGAGAAGGAGCTACACACTGCACAGGAAATGTAGAGGAGGTGGGGATAAGGGAGGTGGGAGGGGTGAGTAAATGAGAATCTCTAGAAAATAAAAGCCTTGAAGAAATGGAGAAAAGAAAAAGTATTCTGTGGCTTTACCTCTAGGATCCCTCCTATAATGTTTAAAGGATAAATATAAATGATAGAAACCTTTTTAAAATTCGTTTCTTGCTTTTAAAAAGTGTTTTGTGACTCTGATAATGTTTAGAGATTAAGCAACATTGGTCTCTTTCAATAGGTTCAGAATCTGAGAAGGCAAACAAGAAAAAAAAAAGAAAGAAAGAAAAATAAGAAGGATTTGAGGAGGCCAATAGGCTTCTCTGAGACAAGTGATGGTCAGGTACACCCAGGTTAACACCTTCCTCTACACTCTCCTGAGTCAAATTGTGGAACATGGGACATGGCAATGAATCTTTAATTATGAGGCATTGGAGCAGTGAAACATCTTAGCAGTATTTTGGAAAGAATGAAGAATTCAAATTTGCAAATCATGCAGTATGTGTTATTTGAAACTGTATGTTTCATGCAGATAACTTAATGTATTCAGAGATGCAGAAGCTTGCTAAATTTAGAGAAAAACTTTAAAAAGAAGTAGACTGAAAAATAATTTTCACTCCCTGTTCATTAACAAATTGAGTCTCTTTGTATAACTATTGAGATGTAATCTCAGATTTCTTAAAGCTGATTCAAGGCCAATGTTGGGTTCTGTTATTGCAAATACCATTGTTAGGGGGACAAGTGCAAAGATAATAGACCTATGAAGAAAGTAAGCTTCAGAACTGCTGGCATAGGAACCAGTAATAGAAAAACTTGAGAAGTTGGAGGAATTTAATGAACTAGGAGCCAAATAAAGTGATTCTGAATTATGGTTAGACTATGCCTCGGAAATCACAGAAGGAGAAATGAAGCGAAAGCCACTGCCAGCTTGTGAGAGTTTACAGTGACTGTCATAAGGGTCAATTTTGACCGAAATCCATAAAGCCTGACATTTATGTATAGGAATACAACAAGTATTTGACAAGGTGGACAGTGACTGGAATTCATATTCTGAATTCAATACTGAATGCCAGTGACCCAGGGAAAATTGTTCTGTCTTTGTGCTCCAAATGGAAGAACTATACTCTTGGACTCTCTGTCAGTAAGCCACGAGTGAAGCTTCAAAGCTTAGAATCACTTAACCTAAAATTACATTGGCATAATATACAATTAGAAATAATAAGTAATACTGTAATAAACAATAATTTATACTATGAAGGACAACCAGATTCTCACTGTTGGTAACTCTAACCTTGGGATGGAGAAAATGGTAGGCAGGTATGTTGGTCAACAAAGGATCAGAACAAAATAATATAATGCAAACCACAGCTATCTGCAGGACTTAAAAAGTTGAAAGTTTCAATTTGTCAATTATACCTCAATAAATCTGGGGAAAAACAGGTTGACAGTTTCTAAACATATATCCATATGTGAGATACACTAACTTACTTCCTCAAACTGGAGAAAAAAAATTGACAACAAAAAAAGCCAGTGTGAAAATTCCTTAAATCCAACTGTGTAATCACAAGACCCTTCTAGACCATTTATCATGCTAACTGGCATCAAAAGAAAGGTAGAGCAGTCATACTTTTATCAGACAAACTAGATTTTAAACAAGACTTAATAAGAGATGAAGAAGGGCACCATATCATAATAAAGGGGTCTATCCAACAAGAAGATCTAACATTATAAATATTTATGCCCCAACATGGGAGAAGTCAAATATACAAATCAAATAATAATATATTAAAGAAACTCATTGATAATAATAGAATCATAGTAGGGTACTTTAACACCCCACTTACATCAATGGGCAGATCATCTAAATAGAAAATCAACAAGGAAACAATCACTTTGAATCACACACTAAACCAGATGCACTTAACAGATATATTCAGAGAATTTCACCCTAAAACAGCAAAATACACATTCTTCTTGAGTGCACATGGAACATTCTCCAGATTATATTACATACAGGGTCACAAATCAGGCCTCAAAAAGTACAAAAAGATTGAGATCATACCATGCATATTTTCAGACGACAAAACTATGAATCTTGAAGTTAACCACAACAAAATATTTGGAAAGACCACAAACACATGGAGATTAAAGAACATCCTACTAAAGAATGAATGGGTTAATCAGGGAATTAAATAAGAAATTAAAAAAAAAACATACATGGAAGCAATGAAAATGAAAATATGAGAGTCCAAAACCTTTGGGTTGCAATGGTCATAAGAGGGAGACATATAGCAATACAGGTGCTTATCAAGAAGGAAGAAAAGTCTCAAACACATAACCTGACAAACCTAACCAAACAAGGTTCTAGGACTGGGTGGATTTCCAGGGAAATTCTACCAAACTATAAAGAAGAGTTACTACCTATTCTTCTGAAACACTTCCAAAAAATAGAAATGGAAGAAAAACTTCCAAACACATGCCATGAGGTCAGCATTACCTTGATTCCAAAACCAAAGACTCCACTAAAAAGGAGAATTACAGACCAATTTCCCTGATGAACATGGATAAAAAAATATTCAACAAAATACTAGAAAATCAAATCCAACAGTACATTAAAAGAATTATTCGCCATGATCAAGTGGAATTTATTCCTGGGATGCAGGGATAGTTCAATACTGCAAATAAATCAATATCATACACTACATTAATAAAAGAAAGGATAAGAACCATATGATTCTCTCAATAGATGCAGAAAAAGCATTTGACAAAATACAACATCTTTTCTTGGTAAAAACCCTCCAGAAAGTAGGGACAGAAGGAACATCCTTCAATACCATATAGACCGTATATGAAAGACCCACAGCTAATATCAACCTCAATGGGGAAAAACTGAGAGCTTTCCCCATAAGGTCAGGACCACGACAGAGATATTCATTCTCCCCATTGCTGTTCAACATATTATTGGATGTCCAAACTTCAGCAATCAGACAACAAAAAGAAATAAAAGGCAGGCACCCAAATTGGCAAGGAAGAATTCAAACATTCACTCTTTGCAGACGACATGATACTCTATGTGGAAAAGCCGCAATACCACACCAAAATACTACTAGAATTGAAAAAGGAATTCAGAAAAGTCACAGGATATAAAATCAATGTACAGATATCAGTTGCATATGAATACCATTAATGAAGCAACAGAAAGAGAAATCAAAGCATCAGTCTCATTTACAATTGCACTGAAACCGTAAGATACCTAGGAATAAACCTAACAAAAGAGGTGAAAGATCTATACACTGCAAATTATAGAAAGTTTGTGGAAGAAATTAAAGAAGACAAAGAAATGGGAAAGCATTCCATGCTCATGGATTGGAAGAACAAATGTTGTTAAAATATCTATACTACCCAAAGCAGTCTACACATTCAGTGCAATCCCTATAAGATTACACCTGAATTATTTACAGAGCTAGAACAAACAGTTCTCTAATACGTATGGAACCAGAAAAGACCCCAAATAGCCAAAGTAATGTTGAACAGGAAAACCAAGATGGAGGCATCACAATTCTGGACTTCAAACTGTATTACCAAACTGTAATCATCAAAACAGTATGGTACTGGCACAAAAACAGACACATAGATGATTGGAACAGATTAGAGAACCCAAAAATGATGTAAAACGATATGGTCAACTCATCTTCGACAAAGCAGGCAAGAATATCTAATGGAAAAAAGACAGTCTTTTCAGCAAATGGTGTTGGGAAAAGTGGACAGCAACATGCAAAAGAATGAAACTGGACATTTTTTTTATACCACACACAATAATAAATTCAAAATGGATGAAAGATGTAAATGTGAGACAGGAAACCATCAAAGTCCTTTGACCTCAGCCACTGCAACTTCTTACTAGTCAGCTGTGGAAGAAAGGGAAATTAAAAAAAAAAAATGAACTAGTGAGACTTGATCAAGGTAAAAAGCTTCTGCATAGTGAAGAAAACAATCAACAGAACTAAAAGCCAGCCAATGGAATGGGAGAAAATATTTGTAAATGACACATTGGATAAAGGGTTAGTATTCAAAATCTATAAAGAACTTATCAAACTCAACACCCAAAAAATAAATAATCCATTTAAGAAATGATCAGAAGACACAAACAGACATTTCTCCAAAGAACACAAACCTATGGCTAAGAGACACATGGAAAAAAAATGCTCACTATCACTGATCATCAAGGAAATACAAATCAAAACCACAAGGAAATACGACCTCACACCTGTCAGAATGGCTAACATTAACAACTCGGGAAACAACAGATGTTGGTGAGGATGGAGAGAAAGGGGAACCCTCTTGTACTGTTGGTGGGAATGCAAACTGGTGCTGCCAAATGGAAATCATTGTGGAGGTTCCTCAGAAAGTTAAATTGAGAATGACTCTATGACCCAGCAATTGTACTGCTAGGTATTTATCCAAAGGACACAAAAATACTGATTCAAATGGTCACACGCATCCCCGTATTTATAGCAGAATTATCATCAATAGCCAAATTATGGAAAGAGCCCAAATAGCCACTGACTGCTAAATGGATAAAGAAGATGTGGTGTGTACACACACACACACACACACACACACACACACACACACAGAGGAATATTACTCAGCCATCAACAAAAATGAAATCTTGCCATTTGCAATGATGTGGATGAACTAGAGTGTATTATGCTAAGTGAAATGAGTCAGAGAAAGACAAATACCATATGATTTGACTCATACGTGGAATTTATGAAAGAAAACAGTGAACATAGGGGAAGGAAAAGAAAAATACAATTAAAAACAGAGAGGTAGGCAAACCATAAGAGACTCTTAACTATAGGGAACTAACTGAGGGTTGCTGAAGGGGAGGTGGTTGGGGGGATGGCCTAAATGGGTGCTAGTATTAAGGAGGGCACTTGCTGTGATGAGCACTGTGTGTTTTATGTAATTAACGAATCACTAAATTCTACTCCTGAAACCAGTACTATATTATATGTTAACTAACTTGACTTTAAATAAAATCTTGGAGAAAAAAAAATAAAAAATTAAATTAAATTAAAAATAAATAAGAATTATGTTTTAATTTATTTTTGAGAGAGAGAGAAAGAGAGAGAGAGAGAGAGAGAGAGAGAGAGAGAGAGAGAATTAGAATGAGAAGGGGGAGGGGCAGAGAGAGGGAGACACAGATCCAAAGCAGACTCAAGGATCTGAACTGTCAGTCAGCACAGAGCCCGATGCAGGGCTCGAACTCATGAACCACAAGATCATGACTGAGCCTAAGTCACATGCTTAAGTGACTGAGCTACCCAGGTGCCCCTAAATTCTTTAAACAATTATAAGGAAAAAATAAGAATCTGTTGAAGAATTTATGTGGACATACACAATGAAAAAATAAAAGAACAATGACATGACAAGACATGTAAAACACTATGTGCTGAGGGCAGAAATGAGCTCTGAAGGGTAAGAGATTAGTGATTAAGAGGTTCTAGACAATATGGATGGTAAGAAAAATGGGAAAAGGTAAAAGTGACTGGGCAAAGAGACTATGAGAAGCATTGCAGGGTTTCTAAACTGAATCCCATTTAAGGGTGGGAGTAAAGCAGGGCACCTGGGTGGCTTAGTCGGTTAGATGTCTGACTTCAACTCAGGTCATAATCTCACAGTTTGTGAGTTCAAGCCCTGCATCCAGCTCTGTGCTGACAGCTGGGAGCCTGGAGCCTGCTTCAGATTCTGTGTCCCCCTCTCTCTCTGCCCCTCCCCATTCATGCTATTTCTCTTGGTCTCAAAAATAAATAAACATTAAGAAAAAAAAATTTAAGAGTGGGGAAAAAAGGGTGGGCTTGATTTCCTTGTTTTTTATTCCATCATTACAGAAATGCTGCACACACTTTACTCATGGCATGGTCAAAATTCAACTTCACTCTTGTGTCTTCCACTGTTTCCATTAAACTTCCTTTGGTAGGGGAAGGTTTTCCCTTGATATAAAATGAAAACTTTAAAAAGTTCATGCACTTTGTGCATGAAAATGGCAGGCTAAGAGTCACTGTGTCACAGATACAGTCTCTATTCAATATATATGATGTGCATTAAAAGATATGAATCATAAAATGTAAGCTGGTTTGACAGTAAATTTTCATTTGAACAGCTTAAAACTGATACCAAATGAAAACTCATAGTAGGAAAATGACATGTAGTTAAAAAGCTGGATTCTTTGTTCCTCTGACTTGTTTTTCTCTTTTTCTCCTCCCTTTTGGCTTGCTACCAAATGTGAACCCTTCTGGGTCAAATATGGTAGCAAAGGAAGAAAGAGTAGTAAGAGCACAGATAAGGTTTTCTTAAACTGTTTCATCTCAAAATTTAGTTTATCCTCTGGGAATGGCTAATATTTAACTATGACTTTCACTGGGCATAATTACTGGGTCCTCTTTCCTGGGCAGAATAGCATCTATTCCAATAGATCAATTCCTATTCTTTTAGTCCCAAAGAATTCTATATTCATTTCCAGCTTCTTGATTCTGGGTTTGTCCACCTCTCTAGGCAGCCCACTTATAAAGGGAGAAAAATGTCTGTAAGGTGATTCTTCTTTTTTTTTTTTTTTTTTCAGCATGATACACACTAATACATCCTTTGTCCCCAACAAATTCCGGAAATGCAAGCTCACCCTATCACTTCTCCCTTTTCTGTAACCTACCTGGCTTTGTAAGAATGGGTCAGGTAACAAGAATCTATTGTGCTCAGCTGCAGGAAATAGGAACTATAAGAAGCTCCCATCCCTACAACAGAACCAAGAGTCAGCCTCCTCCTTTACTTTCCACATGAAGTAAAATGAGGACTTAAAGCCTATCACTCTTCCCAGAAGGATATCTTCAGCTCCAAACCATTTTTATTGCCTCGTTTTATCCAAGGTTCCAAAAGTCATGACACCATTTTTGATTGACTTCCTTTGTAAATTTTACATATGGTGATTTTAGTGGGGGGGAGGTTCTTTCACAGATTTGTTGTTCGAAATTTCAATTTAGGGATGCCAGGGTGGCTCAGTCTGTTAAGCATCCAACTCTTGATTTAGGTTCAGGTCATGATCTCACAGCTGATAGGTTTAAGTCCCACATCAGGCTCCATGCTGACAGTGTGGAGCCTGCTTGAGATTCTCTCTCTCCCAATCTCAGTCTGTTCCTCCCACTCTCTCTCTCTCTCTCTCAAAATAAATAAGTAAACTTAAATTTTTTTCAATTAAAATTTGGTTACACGTTTTTATTTCTCAGGTGTGAATTATTCAAATCATATTGCCCAAATATTCTAGAGAACTATACCTGTTGAACAGCTTGAACTTTATAGAGCACCATTTATTTAATACCAAAATTCTATGCCATAAAAAGAGAAAGTATTACTGTATCCATTAAAGCAGTTAAGGAAACTGGGGCCAGAGAAGGAAAATGACTTGACCAAAGTCAAACAGCTATTAAGTTCTAGGTATAAAATTTAATAGTGCAAAATACTGGTACAAAATACTGATTCTTAGTAGTTTTTTTATGATTATTATACCACAAAAAAGTATGGAAGAATTTCAGAATTTAGTTACTCTACTCTGTGAAGAATAGGTCATTATTTGTAGACAGATTTGGGGAAATGAGATAATGGGTAAAGTGTTGGCCGTTCTAACACCTTACATTATCTAACCTCACCAGTCATCTACCTTTATTTTATAGCTGATCAGATTTTTTTCCCCAGGGAGATACTGATAATAAATAGTGATAGAAAAATTTCAGTCTATGGAACAATTTGCTCTATAGGGCCATGGCATTCTCTAATACGAAAGGGAATATTAAGCAATTCTTCATTTCCTCTAAGCTCACTGCACTAAATAGTTCATGGAGTCTCTTCAGACAGGAACTTAGATATTTTGATCTTTATAATTTTAAGTTTCCACTATTTGTCTAAATTGCAGCAAAAATGCCAGATAGAGCAATAAGTCTTTTCTGTAGTACTTTTTTTTTTTCCTTTCTCATTTTGCTTCAGGGGTGAAAGCAAAGAAAATATACACAGGCAAAAAGTAAATGCTTAGCTCAAAAAACCGGTCTTTCAAGTAAACATGTCTTTACTCCATCTTTTAAAATTAAGTGATTTGGAGAAAGAGTTGTAGTATAGTGTCAGTTCCTAGTTCAATATAAATAATATATTTCCACAAGGGACTAAACAGAACTATGAAGGATTCACAGGAATGTATATGAAAGAAGCCAAATAAATTTAAAAATTGACAGCATTTTCTCGAGTCAGAAATTCATTTCCATATTAAAGTTAAAAAAATCAGGGCCTTCATAGTCTAACAATTCAAATATATTTCCTGCATGAGAAAATAGAAGAAATGGAGTTGGTGAGCCTGCAAATGATCTCTATATGAAGTTACTATTTCTATTCATCCTTTGCTCTTCTAAGTAAACTTGTCTAGAGACTTTAATCTCCGTGGACAGTAGATTGTCAAAGGAATGTGGGAGTGAAAAGGAAGAAAGAGATACATTGATGTAAAAATGCTTTGAAGATGTCTTACCAACACAGTAAGATCTTGTTACACAAACTTTGGTTTCACATAGTGGCTAAATTAAGTACAAATAAAAAAGGTTCATATATCTTAAAATCAGATTGTGTTAAAGGAGACACTAGTATAGCAACAAAATCTATTCATAATTGCTTTTTTTTAAAAGGCAATGAAAGGGGCGCCTGGGTGGCGCAGTTGGTTAAGCGTCCGACTTCAGCCAGGTCACGATCTCGCGGTCCGCGAGTTCGAGCCCCGCGTCAGGCTCTGGGCTGATGGCTCGGAGCCTGGAGCCTGTTTCCGATTCTGTGTCTCCCTCTCTCTCTGCCCCTCCCCCGTTCATGCTCTGTCTCTCTCTGTCCCAAAAATAAAATAAACGTTGAAAAAAAAAAATTAAAAGGCAATGATGTTTTATAGTGAACCACTATAAAACCTACCTAGGATTCTAACATTCCTCTGATTGTTTAGATACATAGTACATGGCAGTTGAACAATCATTTCCCCATATAGTATAATTCCACAAGGAACAAAGATAGCTATTTTCAATTTATTTCTATGACATAAAGAGGTCAATTATTTGTTGTTTTTTTTTCCCAATTGATCTGGATGACATATATTGAGAGGATGGAATAATATCTGTGGATAGAGAAACTCATTTATTATAGTTGTAAGTTAAAATATGTCTAAATATGACCATGTAATTGCTCATTATTCATGAATTCCACATTTTCAAATTTAACCACTAGAAAATTAATATTTGTGGTGCTTTTGAGGTCATTCATGGACATATGCATGTACATACCCGCCCCCCCAAATTTAACTGCACCATGCACATATTCCCAGCTAAGGTTTATTTCTCATAGTTCTGGAGGCTGGAAGTCAGATATTGGCTGGAAGTCCTAATACATTGGGGGATAGGGTTTATTTTTTTTTTTAATTTAAATTGAAGTTGTTAACATAGTGTAATAATGATTTCAGGAGTAGAATTTAGTGGCTCATAGTTTATATATAACACCCTATGCTCATCCCAGTAAGTGCCCTCATTAATGCCCATCACTCATTTAGCCTATCCCCCAACCCAATACCCCTCTGGCAACCCTGTTATTTATTAGTCTTTTATGGTTTGCCTCCTCTCTGTTTTTATCTTACTTTTCCTTCCCTTCCCTATGTTCACCTATTTTTTTTCTTAAATATTTGTCTTTCTCTGACTGACTTATTTCACTTAGCATAATATATTCTAGTTCCACCCACATTGTTGCAAATGGCAAGATTTCATTCTTTTTGATCACCAGTAATATTCCATTGTATATATATACCACATGTTCTTTACCTATTCATTAGTCAATGGACATTTGGGTTCTTTCCATAATTTGGCTATTGTTAATAGTGCTACTAGAAACATTGAGTGCATGTGCCCACTCAATTAGCATTTTTGTATCCTTTGGATAAATACCTAGTGGTGCAATTGCTGGGTCATAGGGTAGATCTATTTTTAATTTTTTGAAGAACCTCCTTACTGTTTTCTCAAGTGGCTGCACTAGTTTGCATTCCCACAAAGAGCATAAAAGGTTTCCCCTTTCTTCACATCCTTGCCAACATCTGTTGTTTCCTGAGTTGTTGGTATTAACCATTCTGACAGGGGGTAAGGTGGTACCTGGTCATGGTTTTGATTTGTATTTCCTTGATGATGAGTGATGTTGAGCATCTGCTCATGTGTCTGTTAGCCATCTGGATGTGTCTTTGTAAAAGCGTCTGTTCATGTTTTGTGCCCATTTCTTCACTGGATTATTTGTTGTTTGGGTGTTGACTTTGGTAAGTTCTTCACAGATTTTGGATACTAACCCTTTAGCCAATGTCATTTGCAAATATCTTCTACCATACTGTCAGTTGCCGTTTAGTTTTGTTGATTGTTTCCTTTGCTATGCAGAAGCTTTTTAACTTTATGAGGTTCTGATAGTTCAATTTTGCTTTGTTTCCCTTTCCTCTGGAGACATGTTGAGTAAGAAGTTGGTGTGGCCGTGGTCAAAGTGGTTGTTGCCTGTTTTCTCCTCTAGGCTTTTGATGGGTTTTTGTTCATTTGCTTATCTTACATTTAGGTCTTTCATCCATTTTGAGCTGACTTTTGTGTATGGTATAAAAAAATTGTCCAGTTTCTTTTGTGTGTCACTGTCCAGTTTTCCCGATACCGTTTGCTGGAGAAACATTTTTTTTTTCCATTAGATATTTTCTTCTGCTTTGTCAAAGATTAGTTGGCCATACATTTGTGAGTCCATATCTAGGTTCTCTATTCTGTTCCAATGATCTATGTGTCTGTTTTTGTGCCAGTACCATACTGTCTTCATAATTACAGCTGTGTAATCCAGCTTGAAGTCCAGAATTGTGATGCCTTTAGTTATGACTATCCACCATTGTTTTGGCTATTCAGGGTCCTTTCTGGTTCCATTCAAATTTTAAAATTATTTGTTCTAGCTCTGAGAAAAATGCAGGTGTAATGTTGACAGGGATTGAACTGAATGTATAGACTGCTTTAGTTAGTATAGACATTTTAACAAGGTTTGTTCTTTCAATCCATGAGCGTGAAATATTTTTCCATTTCTTTGTGTCTTCAATTTATTTCATTAAGTTTCTATAGTTTTCAGCACACAGATCTTTTACTTCCTTGGTTAGGTTTATTCCTAGGTATTTTGTGGTTTTGGTGCAATTGTAAATGGGATCCATTCCTCGATTTCTCCTGCTGATGCTTCATTATTGGTGTATAGATATGCAGCTGATTTCTGCATATTGACTTTATATCCTGAGACATTGCTGAATTCATGGATCAGTTCCAGCAGTTTTTTGATGGAGTCTTTTGTGTTCTCCACATAAAGTATCGTGTTGTCTGTAAAGAGTGAAAGTTGGACTTCTCCCTTTCTTATGTGGATGTCTTTTATATATTTTTGTTGTCTGATTGCTGAGGCCAGGACTTCCAGTACCTGTTGAACAACAGTAGTGAGAGTGGACATCTCTGTTGTGTTCCTGACCTTAGGGGAAAAGCTCTCAGTTTTTCCCTATTGAGAATGATATTAGCTGTGGGTTTTTCATATATGGACATTATAATGTTGAGGGATGTCCTTCTATCTCTATTTTCTTGAGGATTTTTATCAAGAAGGAATGTTGTGTTTTGTCAAATGCTTTTTCTGAGTCTATTGAAAGAATAATGTGGTTCTTTTCTTGTATTAATGTCATATATCACATTGATTGATTTGTGGATATTGAACCAACTCTGAAGCCCAGGAATAAATCCCACTTGATCATGGTGAATAATTCTTTCAATGTACTGTTGGATTTGAGTTGTTAGTATCTTGTGGAGAATTTTTGCATCCATGTTCATCAGGGATATTTGTCTGTAATTCTCCTTTTTAGTGGGGTCGTTGTGTATTTTTGGAATCAGGATAATGTTGGCCTTAAAGAATGAGTTTGGAATTTTTCCTTCCATTTCTATTTTTTGGAACAGCTTCAAAAGAATAAGTATTAACTCTTTATAGTTTGATAGAATTCCCCTGGGAAGACACCCAGTCCTGACTTCTTGTTTGTTGGAAAATTTTTGATTACTGATTTAATTTTTTTAAATTTTTTTTAACGTTTATTTATTTTTGAGAGAGAGACAGAGAGTGAGCAGGGGAGGGGAAGAGAGAGAGGAAGACACAGAATCCAAAACAGGTTCCAGGCTCCAAGCTGTCATCACAGATCCCTGAAGTGGGACTTGAACCCACAAACCCTGAGATCATGACCTGACCCAAAGGTGGAAAGTTAACCAACTGAGCCACCCAGGCAACCCCCTGATTTAATTTCTTTACTTGTTATGGGTCTGTTCAAATTTTGTACTTCTTCATGTTTCAGTTTTGGGAGTTTATATGTTTCTAGGAATTAATCCATTTCTTCCAGATTGCCCAATTTGTTGACATATAATTGCTCAGAATATTCTTTTATTATTGTTTGTATTTCTGCAGTGTTGGTTGTGATCCCTCCTTTACCTTTTGAGATTTTATTTATGTGGGTCATTTCCTTTTTCATTTTGATTAATATGGCTAGGGGGTTATCAATTTTATTAATTCTTTCAAAGAATCAGCTTCTAGTTTCATTGATCCATTTTGTTTTTTGGTTTTGTTTTTGATATCATTGATTTCTGCTCTAATCTTTATTATCTCCCTTTTTCTGTGGTTTTGGAGGATTTTAACATGTGAATTTTGGGGTATATATTCAACCCATAACAATGACTAACCCCAAAAATAAGAAATTACTTCATGTATACATATATATATATACATGTTAGCATGTGTGTATGTGTATGAATGGTAAAATACTCTTTCAGTAACTTGTTGCTTTCTCTATTTAGTATCTCATTATAAATGGACTTCTGAGATGTGGGAGAAACTCCTAGGTCCTGGGTAGAAAACTGGATAGAGACACAGCATATGTATCCTGTGGGATACTGTCAGCATAACACTCGTCTGAAATTCCACATAACTATCCACCACAACTGTGGCTGTAATAACAGGTGAGCTGGAGCAATGTGACATGGGGCACGAGAGGCATCTTCAAACCCATATAAGCTTGAAATATTATATGATCATGTGGGTCACAGGAGATACTTCAACATTAATAGGATTTTATTTCCTACCAATACAATGAATGGAGGACTGAGACAGCATATTTTGATTATAAGTTTTATTTATTTATTTATTTTTAAAGTTTATTTATTTTGAGAGAGAGATAAATAAATAAGGTTTATTTATTTATTTTGAGCAGGGGAGGGGAAAAGAGAGAGACAGGAAGAGAGAGAGAATCCCAAGCAGGCTCCGTGCTGTCAGCACAGAGCCTGATGCAGGGCTCGATCTCATGAACCATGGATCATGACCTGAGCCAAAACCAAGGGTCGGATGCTTGGGCCACCCAAGTGCCCTGATTATAGGTTTTAAATGAATATAACAAAGTCTGTTCTTTACCGTTGGGAGCCTACATTTAATTTGCTATATGGATACTACTTAAAATATAAAGTACTACTCCAAACACATACTTGTCTCTTAATGTATTTCAGTTTCCTTTTTCTATATTCTTTTTTCCTGCTTATTATAAAAGTTCATCATTTAACTTCTATGTAGATATGAGAGTTTGTTGACTTATCTTTTAAAGCATCTGCAAATCTCTTGATGATTATATTAATGAATCATAGTAATCATGGTTATCATTTTGGTTGGATTATTTAGTTGAATCTCTTCCATATTTATTATTTTTTTTTAAGTTTCTTGTCTTTGTTATCTTTGTCTTCCACTTTTTCTGTCTTTTGTGATTTTAACTGAACATTTTATGTGATTCCATTTTTTCTTTAGTATATTAGTTATACTTTTTTTTCACATTTTTTTATTTGTTGCTCTAGAGTTTGCAATATACATCTACAGCTAATCAAAGTCCATTTGCAAACAATACCACTTAGTGTATGTTGTAATAACAAACTATCCTAATTCCTCCTGTCTGTTCCCTGTATCATTGTTGGGTGAACTGTTACCTGTTAGTTTAATTAAGAATAAGAAAAAAAAAGTTTTTATTTTACCTTCACTTATTCTTTCTTTGATACTCTTATTTATGAAGGTCTGAGGGTGTTTTACTTTTTTGTTTGTTTGTTTATTTGTTTCTTTTTGAGAGAGAGAGAGAGCACACATGCATGTGCGTGAGTTGGGAGGGGGAGAAGGAGAGAGAAAATCTACAGTAAGTTCCATGTGTACCACAGAGCCTGATGTGGGGCTTGATCTCACAATTGTGAGATCATGATCTGAGCCAAAATTAAGAGTCCAGTGCTTAACTGACTGAGCCACACAGGGGACCCTATATAGATCTGAGTTGCTGACCTATTTTTTGGTTTTTTGTTTTTATTTTTGTTTTTGTTTTTCTTCTCACTGAAGAACTTCTTTTAACATTTCTTGCAAGGCAGGTCTACTGGCAACAAATTACCTCAGTTTTTGTTTGTCTGGGAAAGTATTTCTGCTTCACGTTTGAAGGAAATTTTCACAAGATTCAAAATTCTAATAAGTGTGTGTAGTTTTTCTCTTTACACTTTAAACATTTCACTCCACTCTCTTCTTGCTTGCATGGTTTCTGAGGAGAAGCTGATGCAATTCTTCTATTTGATCCTCTGTAGATAGGTAAGGTGTTTTTCGCTCTGGCTCCTTTCGGGGCTTCTTTATCTTTGATTTAGTTGTATTTTGAAAATGATATGCGTAGGTGTCGGTTTGTTTGTTTGTTTTGTTTTGTTTGCATTTGCCTGTTTGGTGATTTTTGAGCTTCCTGGATCTATAATTTGGTGTCTGACATTAATTTGGAGAAATTCTCAGTCATTATTGTTTCAAATATTTCTTCTGATCCTTTTTTCCCCTCTCTTTCTTCTCCTTCTAGTATTCCAACTATGTGTTAAATTAACCTTTCATGGTTGTCTCACAGTCCTTGGATATTTTGTTCTGTATTCCTTTTTCAGTCTTTGTTTTCTTTGTTTTTCAGTTTTTGAGGTTCATATTGAAACGTCCTCTATCTCAGAAATTCTTTCGTTAGCTGTGTCTTCAGCTTATAAGCCCATTAAAAGCATTCACTTCTGTTGCAGAGTTTTTCATCTCCACCATTTGTTGTTCTATTTTTGGATTTCCATTTCTCTGCTTAAACTGTCCATCTGTTTTTGCATGCTACCTTATCCTTTAGAATATTTAGACATTAATAGTATTTGTTTTAAATTCCCCGTCTGATCATTTTAACATCTCTATCATGTCTGGATCAGATACTTACTCTGTCCCTTCAAATTGTGTTTTCTGCCTTTTGGTATGCCTTCTGTTTCTTGTGGGATTTTTATTTTTAATTAATGAATTATTTTCTCAATAGCCAGATATGACACACTTAATAAAAAGAACCACTGTAAATAGGCTGTTAGTAATGTGGTGGTGAAGTGTAAGGGGAGTAGAAGTGTTCTGTGGTCCTATGGTCAAATCTCTTTTAGAGAGCTTATGCTTCTGGACTGTGAACCTCACAGGTGTTCCTCAGTTCTTTTCTGGGACAGTATGATAGAGTGGGATAGAGTTGGATTTTTCCCTTCTCTCATGTGAAAAGCTAAAACTGGCTTGAGTTTGGTACTGCCTTTCCCCCAAGTCAGTTAGGTCCTCATTACATCCCCACAGGTTAAGCTCTTGTTAAGTAGTTTTCCCTTAGAGCAGGTTTATTGAGAAGAACAGAGTTCTCTGGTGTATTTCATAATGATTCCTTTTCCCTCTCCCCCTATGGAAGCAGGAGGGGATTTTTCTCCAATATTTACTGCCAGAACTTGCCCAAACTCCTAGAGATAACCACCCCACGCCCTTAACTGTGTCCCTCTGGAGTTTTTAACTCTCAGACTTATCCAAATAAGCCTCTAGTAACTTTTACATATCAGGTTTTCCTAATTTGTCACTGGTTTTCATAGAGGTTTTTGCTTTTGAGTCTCTGCTCCTATAAGCCATGACTCCCTGTATTTGCCTGTCTGTCCTTTCAATCTTGAGGGAAACTGCCTTGTGTCCTTCCCTCTCTTACAAATTTAAGAAGAGTTGTTGATTTTTCATTCTCTTTGATGTTTTACTTGTTAGGAAAGAGTGGAAATGTCCAAGCTCCTTACTTGTGGAATCAGAAAATGGAAGTCTTGTGGAGTTATGTTTCCATGAATTTTGTTAATCACCTAGAACAATTCTGTGATTCAGATAAGATAACGACATAGAAGATAATAATGGTACTTTGCCAAAGTCATAGACCAGTGGAAGCGCCATGATTTGAACTGTCTTTCTGATTTGAAAGCTTTTGCTTTTAGCTACACTACTTGGTTCTATATCATCTGGTTTATGTTATAGACACGGTTTGTGTCCCCTTAAAATAACTATGTTGAAGCTTTAACCTTTAATCTTAGTCGATAGGGAGACAGAGCCTTTAGGAAGTAATTAAGGTGAAATGAGGTCATAAGGGTGGGGCCCTAATCAGATAAGATTGCTGTCCTTGTAAAAAGAGACACCAGAGAGCTAGCAAACTCCCTTCCAACTCATCTTCTCTCTGTCTCTACTCTATGCCAATGCATGAGAAAAGCCCATTTGACTACACTGCAGAAGGTGGATGTCTATAAGCCAAGAAGACCGCTTTCCTTAGAAACCAAACCCTTCTGGACCTTGATCTTGAACTTTCCAGTCTCCAGAATGGCAAGACAGTACATTTCTGTTGCTTAGGCTACTTAGTCTGTGATATTTTGTTATGGCAACTTGAGCAAACTAAGATAGTATATTTACAAGGAGCATAATTCCTGATATATAATATGGAAATAATAAATACTATAAATACTGTTTTATTTAGCAAAAAAATAGCTATGAATTTAATACTCAAAATTGAGAACTAACATTTTGAGATTTTTGAAGCTGATGGTAAGTTTCCCTGTATGACACAAAGTACAATACTTGGTATCTGGATTAGCTTTTTATTGAATAGTACATCCCATTAAGAAATATTTGCATCTTTGTTTTATCTAATGTAAAAACACTGCATTATTTCTGAAATGCAGCAATTTTGCTTTCTTGTTTCAGAATAAGAATCTGCACCATCTGTTTCAAAAGATCTATAGCTTGTTTTATTTGAACAAGCAGACTGAATCAAAATTTGGTGCTAGAGGCTGGGAAAATGGATATTACAATGGTTTCACAATGTTACTGTAATGAAATTTGCAAATCCCCATTAGTATAAAATAAATGGTGCCAAACTGCCCAAATATTTAAGATAAAAGGAGAAGAGGCATGTTTTGCTGGGGACATTTCTTTATGTATGGAATTAACCATGCATAAACACAGTACATTCCCAATTACATAGGGAAAATTAATTCTTCCATCAGCAGGTATGTCTTTGGGGGGAATAGGTATATTTTATTTTATTTTATTTTATTTTATTTTATTTTTTATGTTTTTGAGAGAGAGAGAGAGAGAGAGAGTACAGGGGAGGAGCAGAGAGAGGGGGAGAGAGAGAGAATGGCAGTGCACAGCGTGACATGAGGCTCAATCTCATGAACGGAGCGATCATGACCTGAGCTGAAATCAAGAGTCAGATGCTTAACCAACTGAGTCACCCAAGCGCCCCTATTTTAGGGTTTTTTTTAAGTTTATTTATTTGTATTTTGAGAGAGCATAAGTGGGAGAGGGGCAGAGAGACAGAGAATCCACACTCTCAGTGCAGAGCCCTATGTGGGGCTTGAACTCACACACTCTGAGATCATGACCTGAGCTGAAATCAAGAGTCTGACACTTAACGAACTAAGCCAGGCACCCTGAGAGTAAGTGCATTTTAACATTAACTTAACGGGAGATTTCAGGGAAGCTTTCCCACTAAAAAATAAACATAGTTGAATAGATTATAAAATTAATTAAACTCAGATTTCATAAACCTTTGCTCCTGCCCAACTATTCTTGGTACCATGGCTGAAGAGTTGACTATTTATAAATTTGTGTACATACACAAGTATGACTGAATATTCATACTTAGTTTAGACATAAATGATTGAATTAGATTTCCTGCCACTGTAGTGCAAACACCACAGTGACAATACTCTCCTTACATCAGGTTCTAATAAAGTGATGTTTCTTTTCTTGAAACAGGATAAATGTAAAGCTGAGAAAGAGTATAGACAGCATTTAATTGCAACCAAGTGTCCTCTTGCACAGGTGAAAGGAAAGCAATAAGAAACCTGGTAAGATATTTAGATATTCCTATTTTACATGAAAACATTTTCTCTAAAAATAAGAAATATAAATGCAATAAAATCCACTTGAATGAAACATGAAATTATATTATTGCTTAACTTACATAGAGGAAAATATATGTAATATATAGTTTGGAAATTTAAGAACAGATAGAAAAAATTACTAAGATAATTAAAAAAATAAAACGAAAATATAATATGTGGTTTTGTCTTGCTAGAGATTCTGATGATACATTCTAGTCAAAGACCAATAATAAATTCATGAAGTATCATCCAATACCCAGAAATTTAATTGTATATAATGTTTAGAAAGGAATAGTATTTTTTTAATGTTTATTTATTTTTGAGAGAGAGACAGAGAATGAGTTGGGGAGGGGCAGAGAGAGAGAGACACAGAATCCGAAGCAGGCTCCAAGCTCTGAGCTGTCAGCACAGAGCCCGACGCAGGGCTCGAACTCACTAATGGTGAGATCATGACCTGAGTCGAAGTCGGACGCTCAACCGACTGAGCCACCCAGGCACCCCTAGAAAGGAATAGTAAACTAATACTTACAATATCTTAAAAATGTCTCTTACCAGTAGTTGCTAAGTAATATAGTGAGTATATTACATATTCTACTTACATATAATTAGAACATATATATGTTAGTTATATAACATATACATATGTATTCACATACAATTAGATATAAACTAGAGATAAATAGAAAAGCACTCATATTAATAATTTTCAAAAGATGAAAATGAAAAAAATATTCCTGTGTTCCATTTTATGCAAACTATAACAATGTAAAGTGTTACTACTACCTTTTAGAGAGCACCTGTAAATTGCAGGAATTTTACATATATCAGCTCTAATCCTCACAATGACCCACTTGAAATGATGTCATTATCTTCATTTTAAAGACAGGAAAATAAATCAGATTACTTAAGAAGCCTATTTAAAATTAAATGTTTAGTAAGTGACAGACCTTGAGTTTTAGGCTGTCTGTGCCTAAACCCAAACTTCAAATTCTTTCCTGTCTCTCTAAATAAATTTGACTTGTAAACTTGTAACTTTAGATGCTTGTCCACAGAAAATGTCAGTGTGTAATGATCATGTACCAGTATAGTTTCTTAAACATGGTAATTGGGAGAAACCAACTATCCAAAAGAAAATATGTGTGAAAGCATTTTTACTTAAGAAATGTTTTCAATTGTTATACTGTTGCTCCCGGAACTGCTTTAAAGGCATGAAGAGTCACATTTGATAACAGAATTCAAATTTGGCTTACTTGTCAAGTGCAGGTGACAGCTGAGGGATGTTGGCCTAAAACTTAATTTAATAAAGTCCACAATACAACACATGGGTAAAGAAATAGTCTTTTGGGGCGCCTGGGTGGCGCAGTCGGTTAAGCGTCCGACTTCAGCCAGGTCACGATCTCGCGGTCCGTGAGTTCGAGCCCCGCGTCGGGCTCTGGGCTGATGGCTCAGAGCCTGGAGCCTGTTTCCGATTCTGTGTCTCCCTCTCTCTCTGCCCCTCCCCCGTTCATGCTCTGTCTCTCTCTGTCCCAAAAATAAATTAACGTTTAAAAAAAAAAAAAAGAAATAGTCTTTTATTTATTATTATTATTATTATTACTATTATTATTATTATATTATTCCTGTAAGAATGAGAATAAAACATGCATTTAATAAGAACTGTAGTAAAGAGCTATTATTCTAGGAAATGATGTTGCTATATAGAAATCTATTTCTCCTTTCTTATACTCTCTCATAATGTGGGTACACACACCCACCCCCACCCCACACACACACTGCGTGTACATGTTGGTATCTGCAATTCTCTTTTTTCCCTTCACATTTATGTATAGATACAGGATTCCCTCATCTGACCTTTGTGTAGGGTTCTTTGGCATATATGTTAATTTATTTTTCTTTTTCTGTCTCTAGTTATTTTCTTTTACACTTCTTTCTTTTAACTGTCATGCTATTAAAATAACATTTTAGAGATGATATATGTTTTGGTTATAAATAACCATTTCATTTATTTTTTTTTAATTTAGAAGAAGAGAAATGGATTATTTATAAGCTATATTTATACTTGTGCAGCCTTCAGTTGATTTATTTTCTGTGGATCAATGGTCCTTAATAGGAAACAGTCCCCCTTAGAGTAACATAGATTGTACTTTTATAACATCAAAACAACAGGTCAATTCTGATCATCAATTTTTGAAAACAATAATTTCAGTGACAAAAAAAATAAGGAAGAAACAAAGAAATCAAACTGGTTGGGTGCAACTGTAGAGATACAAACACCTCATTGCCTTTAACACTTTCAAAGTTGGTTACTTTTTTTAAGACTCAAAAATAATTATTTTTATGCATATTATAGTCCCTTTCCAGTTTTATAAATATAAGCACTAAATGCTGTAAGTCAGGGACACATTGGTGGCTCAGTGGGTTAAGCGTCAAACTCTTGATTTCGGCTAATGTCATGATCTCATGGTTTCATGAGTTTGAGACCTGCATCGGGCTCTGTGCACTGACCTCAGGGAGCCTGCTTGAGATTCTCCCTCTCTCCTGTTCTCTCTGCCTTCCCCGCTTATGCTCTCTCTGTCTCCCTCAAAGTAAATAAGTAAACTGTAAAAATAAATAAATAAATAAATAAATAAATACATACATACATACATACATACATACTGCAAGTCAATTATCGGAGACCTAAGAATACAAGTATTCTAATTATGTTTGAAGGTGAGCAGGTATCCAGCTGATTGAAGAATTAAACCTATGATCATTTGGTATAGGTTCTAATGATAAGACTAGATATGATGAAACGGTTTACAGCAACATTTGTAGAAGGCCTTTAGAGAGCACTGGTGTATAAACTGAAATTCTCAAAGTACGGAACATTTTATGTAGAAAGCTCAGAGCGGTTAAGAGAGCTGCCTAAATCATGTGGCAGCTGTGGCAGAACTGGGAATATAGCTTGGATTTTTACACCTTGAAGGGATAGTATTACAGACATGCTGGCTCTGCTGAGAATCTTCATGTGCATGTGATTTTATGTATAAATACCCGAGGTTTCACAAGACACTCTTGTCATCCAATCAAATCCCTTTCTATGTCTTCTGAATATAGTGTCATCAAATAGAATACATGCAAAATTTAAAATACTTTATTCTATAAACAGGTAGGTATCTGTAATTTCTCACGCAAACTGGGATGGAGGTATACAAATAGGATAGAAGCTTTACAGAGCAATTTGGGAGCAAATATGATTACATACATTCATATAGATGTCCCTTCTTTCCCATAGACAAGCTCTCTTCATTTGACACATTTACATAAATCACAGTCCTAATTTGATTTGCCTCCCTCTCTGTAATTCCTCATTATTAAAAGGAATCATATTATCTACAAATGGGAGCAGAAACAAGCCAGAACTCTGAACGTAATCTCATGTGGCATTGATCAGGCACAGAAGATACAGTGGAGATATAACTGATTTGGCAGGTGCAATCAAAAACAAACTTTATTTTGTCTTATAACTTCCCTAGATGAAATCCCAGACAGTTCTCATAGCTTTTCTTGTCACTGCTTAGTTGGTTAGTAATTAAAATGTCCACCCCTGGTAGAAAATAAAACTTGATTCTCTATCCAACACAGAGTTTTCCCGCCCTGCCTCCAACATTGTGTCCTTTCTACAGGATGGGAAATCAACAGGTGGGGAGGGGATCAGAGGTAATAGTCAATTTTCATGTCCTCTCTGGATCTCCTCTACCTACTCCCCAGTCACTGTTTGTGACCCATCAGAGTTCCAGTTGAACAAGAAGATGGGTGAGGAAGGGAGATCCTTGATTAGACTACAATTGTAGCCTAGTTTTGGTGCCATCTGGATAAGGTGGATGCATAATTGGGGGTCTTTTCATAGTTTGTCTGAGGTCCCCAGGAGTGGTCTCCAATAGCAATTCCTTTGATGAAGGCAATGTCTTCACTGGTGGGCTGCTGTTCAAATCTCCCCTCACATTTGCAATGGTTGGCTCTTTCAGGGCTGTGGTGGATCTAGCTCATATTGGCTAGAGAGCTGAGTGTATGCTTACCTCCTCTATGCTATGTCCCCCAATATATATGGCATATATTGGTATCTTAAAATTGGCTATGGTGGGATTATTTAGACCACAGAGATTGGAAAATAATAGAAATTAGTATTCTTTTTCTTATTTTTCAAAGAATCAATTTATCACCACATCATTATAAGTGGTCTTTTGGGATGGATTTCTTTTTAAAATGACTCCAGGCTGATCCCCTTTTATAAAAGCCATGTCTTACTACAAAAATGATACTCTTGGGGTGCCTGGGTGGCTCGGTCGGTTAAGCGGCCGACTTCGGCTCAGGTCATGATCTCGCGGTCCGTGAGTTCGAGCCCCGCGTAGGGCTCTGTGCTGACAGCTCAGAGCCTGGAGCCTGTTTCAGAATCTGTGTCTCCCTCTCTTTCTGCCCCTCCCCTGTTCATGCTCTGTCTCTCTCTGTCTCAAAAATAAATAAACGTTAAAAAAAATTAAGAAAAAATGATACTCTTGTTTCATGCTTTATAGAGATGTAGACTGCTCTTCCAACCTATTTATTTCTCTCTCTCTCTTTCTCTTCACTCTTTTCCCCTCCTCAACCCCTTCTTTCTTTTTCTCTTTTGGCTCTACCAAGTAGAGCCACCCTTTTACTTATATATATTTTTTTCCAATGGATGCTTCCATCAGGGATAGAAAAGCCTCTTCCACTGGTAAAGAAGACTCATCAGAGTTTAGAGGCCCAGTGTCCCCAGCTTCATCAGATCTTCCCAAACTTCACCATCCCTACTTGCAAGATCTCATTCTTTCCCAGTCAGTGCCCTCACCTTAACAGTAGATATCCTGTGAGGCTGAGAGTTCAAGTTGGGCTGTAATTCTGCCACAAGATGAGGTTCTACATGGACTGTCAGCAATTTCAGCCCAGTGGCTACAGGAGGTAAGGATCTCCTTCAGGAACACCTAAAAGCTCCTAGGTCATTTACTGCATTAGAGCTGGGAATTCGAATCACTGAACTCATCCTCTTTTCACCACTTTGTCCAGTGACATTAGGAGCAACCAGCTAATGTAATTATATTCATTAGTTTTCAAAAAATGTTTGAAAGTATCATATAGAAATAGAGAGTCAGCTAGCTCCTGGTTTCTAAGAAGTCGATTAGAAATATCCAATCTAGGGGCGCCAGGGTGGCTCAGTCGGTTGGGCGTCCGACTTCAGCTCAGGTCATGATCTCGCAGTCCGTGAGTTCGAGCCCCACATAGGTCTCTGTGCTCAGAGCCTGGAGCCTGCTTCTGATTCTGTGTCTCCCTCTCTCTCTGACCCTCCCCCGTTCATGCTCTGTCTCTCTCTGTCTCAAAAATAAATAAACGTAATTTTTTTTTTTTTTTTTTAAAGAAATATCCAATCTAGGGCATCTGGGTTGCTCAGTCAGTTAAGCGTCTGACTCTTGATTTCAGCTCAGGTCATGATGTGGCAATTTGTGAGATTGGGCACCACGTGGAGCTTTGTGCTAACAGTGCAGAGCCTGCTTGGGGTTCTCTCTCTCACTCTCTCTCTCTTCCCCTCCCCCATGCTTGCTCTCTCTCTCCCAAATAAATAAATAAACTTAAAACAAAAGAAAGAAGGAAATATCCAATACAGATAGTTTGTGTATCTCTACAAACAGATTATAACATGGACTATCAGTGCTCCCTTTAATACTGTAAATGGAGTTACCAGAGTCCTTAAATCTAATCAGCATGGCGAGCCAATTTCAGATACCCCAGAACCACTTCAGAAAACTCATCCTTAACATTTTATTCCTCTAGAACCACTGTCAGTATCAAAATCTGCATGAGGCACTGGCTCATGGGACAATGGAGGCTGAGAAGCTGCAAACTAGAGACCCAGAAAAAGCAGTGGTGTAATTTAGTCTAAGTTCAAAGACTCCAGCCAGAACCAGGGGAGCTCATGGTACAAATCCCAGTTGAGGGGCAGGAGCATAAGAGGCGAAGATGTTCCAGATCAATCAGTGAGGCAGGAAAAAGGGGTAAATTTTTCCCCTTCTCCCACCTTTTGTTTTATTCAGGCCCTCAAGGAATTGAAAAATGCCCACCCATATCAGGGAGGGCAATCTACTTTACTGAGTCTACTGATTCAAATGCTAATTTTATCTGGAAGCACCCTCACAGACACATCCAGACATAATGTTCAATCTGGGTACCAAGTGGCCAGTCAAAATGGCACATGAAATTAACCATTACCTCCAACAAATGTCAGACCTGCAAGTCTCGAATCCCAGGGAATACAGGGCACAGCTCACAGAAAATTCTTCAAAGAAACCCTCATTAATAGCCTCTTCAACTACCCTTATATTGACTTAGAGTGGCTGATAGAATAATTAATGGTAGGAGAATCTGTTCTGTACTTTTTTTGTATGTCTTACATCTATAGCAGAGAAGGATATGGCAGTATTAGCTACTTAGAGCTGTTCCCAGATCCCTCCCCCCATACACATATATTTAGAGTAGAATTAGAGATATTAAAGACACATAACTGAGTTGTTAAAGGTCTCACTTTGGGTATTACACAGAACATGATAATAACTAACACTCATACTGTATAGTTTTATTATATGCCAGACAGAACCCTATGAAGAAGGTACTACTTCCCAGTTTTATTGATTCCCATTTTTATTAATTTCTCATTTTTATTAATGACACAACTGACATGTAGAGAAGTCAAGTAATTTACCCCAACTTATAATAAGGAGCTAATATATATAGGTATATACCATATATACATATAGTATACCATATAGTAGTTACTACACACACACACACACACACACACACACACATATATGTAGTAGTTACTATATATACATAATTATATACAGTTACTACTATATATATAGTAATATGTATTCATATATATATGCATATATATATATGCATATATATATATATATATATATATATATACACGAGTAGAACACAGATATTTCAGCCACTATGTTTGAGTTCAAATCCCAGATCTGACATCTACTAATATGATATGGGGAAGTTACTTGACCTTATTTTAAATTAGAGGATACAAAATAGTCTCCCTCTTACACTGTGGTTACAAAGAGAAATAGGCGATGTGTACAATATTTATGTACGCAATATATGTCTCCTCATAATAATAAGGTTTAAGAAGAAAAAGATGATCATATGGTAAACATATTTCTGGTCAGTTCAACTAAAAGCCACAATTTGGTGTTTGTAATAGTACATATGGGTTACACATTCCAAAGAGATTAGGTGTTATTTCTATCTTTGGTGTGAATGCGTCCCTGGAAAATCCACATATATGAATATTAAGTGTGATACAAATTTATAAAGAAATGTTCTTGATTTGTAGTCATTTGTTATTCAAGGTCAACTCAAGTATATTTTGTTTTTTCTTCAAATATTGCCTTATTGTTCATATAAATGGACTCTAATCCCACAGTAAGTCTGAGATTTATATTTGTGTTAAAATGCAGATAAAACAATTCTCGATCATAGTGGTTTTTTCTTAAAATTTAGAAAAGAAGTTTCTGAGGATTTTCAAGTGCTGACTCAGGCATCATGGCCAAAATTGGGACCTTTTATTTAGGTTATATTTATCCTCATTGCATTGTTAGAGTCCAGCTGTGGAAATAAACTACATGACTCATGAAAAACAAATATCATATAATTTTAAATTAACATTTGGCTGGCCTAAAACTAAAAGAATAGCCATGGATTCTTGTAGTAAAATATAGACAAACTAATTTTTTTGAACTTTATCTTCTTGTCCAGGGAGTAATACCAGCCTAAACACATTTCTATCTGTCCCTTCTAAATTCTGTAATAAGCAATTTCTTTAATAATAATTATGTTTTATTTATCTGTGAATTCCAGAGGTACAAATACAAATAAAGGCTGTTTGGTCTTAAAATGCATACCAGCTGCAGACAGCGTTTCAGGGTTTGTAACCAGATAGAAGATCAGATCCCAGGCTGGAAAATCCCCAAGTAAAGTTTTCAACTTTCACAATGATAATTTAGAATTTGGCTCACTTCTTGTGCCTGTACTGAGTTGATATTGAATTCTGATTTACATTATTTTATTCTCACCCCTAATGACTGAGTTTTTAAGTTCACAGAATGTCTTCCTGATCATCTTTGAAATGCAATGACAAATAAGAAAAGTTACTATTATTATCTTTATACCCAACATATTATTTAAATATCGCCACAATCTTGTGAAAAAAAGTTCTTTCAAATAAAACAACTATAGTTAAGAAAATCTTCTATGACTTGTTAAAGGTTACAGAGCCAATAAATTGCAGAATAAGCTATAAAACTCAGATCTATTAGATTACAAATTTCATGGTCCTTCTACTTTTTACTACCTACCTAGATTGCATTCAACATGTATATATTGAATAGATTAATACATTCTTAAGGAAATGATAATCAAAATCATGATTATAAACATCTTGATGTGAAATGAGCTCAGTTTATCTTATTAGAGGCACAGTCAAATCAAACACCAAGTCAACTGAGTATATGTTAACACTTTTCCGTAACGATTAAAAACTATAATAATAAAAATAACCTATGAATCGAAATATAGTATGTATCATTCTGTAGTATATATCTCTTAATTGTACTGAAGAAGAAACAGTTTATAACAGAGATCTTATAATGTGCAGTGCACATTATGATGGGACTTACAGGTAGATACCCTATGACAATATCTGGATTTTCTTTTCTGACATTACATCACAAAATTACTTTATGTGATTTGATATTTATATAATTCACAAATTCATAATTTCAACATTCTTTTGTAAATCTTAATGAACACTTTCCTGTTTTGTATTTTTCCCCAGAAGATTTTGTATTTGGCCTATTTTTAGGGAATGTTGCCAAAATGGACAGCAGTTTGAAAAATGTAGAAACTAATGTCCCAGAGGATGCAAATAACTTGGAATTCTACCATGATGTATTTAACACTGTACTTTGGGGCACCTGGGTGGCTCAGTCAGTTAAACGTCCGACTTTAGCTCAGGTCACGATCTCGTGGTTTGTGGGTTCAAGCCCTGTGTCGGGTTCTGTACTGACAGCTCAGAGCCTGAAGCCTGCTTTGGATGCTTTGTTTCCCTCTCTCTCTGCCCCTCCCCCCCCAAATAAATATTTAATAAGTAAATATTAAAAATTCTTAAAAATTATAAAAACACTGTTCTTTGACATTATTAAATAAATAATACTTAATAAATATTAAAAATGTTTAAAAATTAAAAAAACACTGTTCTTTGACAAAATATCAAATGGCAAACAATTATAATATTAAAATATTGGATATCAATATTCCATGTGATGAATCAAGTGATTACTCACCTTCTCTTAAATCTCATTTTTCTCATGTGAAAAGAAAAATGTTGGCTCACATGAACTCTAAGTGCTCTTTAAATTAATGTTTTCAGGATGGTCACAGTCCTTATTATAAACTCCTGAGTCAACATAATACTAATTATTATTTAAGCGTGCACTTACCTTCCCATATAATTTGGCGGAGAACAATGGACTGATGTCATCACTGCCAGTTTTCTGATCCTTTTATGTTTTTATGGTTTGTAGTACACTTGAAGGCTGATGATATTCTTAGTCCCATGTTTTAAAAACTTTACCCTAAAAAGAGTTTCAAAAAGAAATGAGTTGGAAAAATGATATCTACATAGTAATTAGTCACCATTCCTGCATTCATCACTTTTTCCAGCAGTTTCCACTTCCTACCACCTCTACCCCTTCATACAGACTATTGACAAGTAACGGATATTGAAGCAGTCTGTCTCTCAGACTGCAAAATCCTGGATTTGTGCATCAAAATCCAACATCATTTTCTTTTTTCTTCCCTTTATAAGTTAGAAGACATCATTCCCTTCTATTTCATTTCTTTAGCTGGAGCTAGTGAGGCATTATCTACATTAAATGTTTAATCATCATGAAACTTATCTAATTTCCCTTAGCTACTTCAGCTCCACTAGTAATGTGACCTTGAGGAAAACTATAGTCTTTCAGTGTCAGTTTCCCCATCTATAAAATAATCAGGTTAAAATAAATATTCTAAACTGAGTAAAATTTAGACAAATTTATAGTGCAAGTATTAAAGGATATTTAGCCAATAAATATTTACTGAATAACTATATGTGCTGGATATATAGCAGGGGAGGTACTTCCTGGGATAACACATGGTATCTGTCCTTTAAGGGTTCAGAGTCTAGTGGGAAAGACAGCAGCACACAGAAATACTTACTCTAGAAGGGAACAGTCCTCTTATGGAAGTGTGTAATAAATCCTAGGGACCATTACAGTGAAGTGTTTAATAGGTGCTAGGGATATAATGGCAAATGGGGTGTCTCAGCTGTGTCTGGAAAGAAAAGAGGAGATCCCAAGCAGAGAAGAGATGGAAAATCATTCTAGGAAAAGATTAGAGAGCTAAAAAGAAGTAAATGCACAATGAAGAATGCTTATGTTGCCAGAGGGAAGACAGGAAAGAAATGGCTAATGAAACTAAACAAATAGGCTAAGCAAATATTGAGAAGGGCTTTGTAAATCTGCTAAGGTACATAGACTGCCTAGGAAGTAAGAATTATTGAAGCTTTTTAAGCAGGGAAATGATGTCATCAAAACTGCTTTTAGAAAGATAACTTTTCCAGTGCTACAGACAGTGAACTGGGACAGGGAAACACCAAAGAAAATAGTTATAGATATTGGACACCTATAAAAATTTAATTAGTATCTGATGCATATTACTTTGCAGATGGCTACAGTAGAAATATTGACCTTTAGTGGACAATGAGTATGACATTAAGGTCTTAGATTTTATCAGAATATGGAATCACTGCGCATGAAATCTGATGATTAGATGTTTCTCTGCAGAGCAATAAATCTCAGCTCTGGACACTATGGGGAATTCTCCAGAAATTAGCCTCAGGGAATTTCTTACAGAGGATTTATTATATTGGCAGTCATTATGCAATCATTTCTTAAAACTCAACTAAATTTTGACCTTTGGACCTTTGGAGTATGTCTGTTTGCTCTTCACTTTTGTTTTTCTCTTTTTTAACTCCAGCATAGTACTTTCCAACAGAACTCTCTATGTTGTTAGAATGTTACAAACATGCTGTCCAATGTGGCAGCTACTAGAATTGTATGGCTACTTAGTATTTAAAATGTGGCTAGTGTGACTGAGGATGGAAATTTTAATACTGTTTAATTTTAACCTAACACAACTATTCATATAGGCTAGCAGCTACCAAATTGGATATTACCACTCTAACTTATCTATATATATATATGGCTACTTTGAGACAGGAGAAACTTGTAATATAAATAATTGTTTTGTACAATATTATCTTTTATGTGTGCCTCTATGAAAGTTGACTAACCCTCAAGAAATAGGCATTCTGGAAGGAAAAAACCGCAAGAAAATGTGTCAATAGCAGAAAGAAAATAAAATACTTTAGTTTTTCCATCAAAAGAAGAATAAGACACTATTTATTGTTTACTTATTGTTTTTATGACATGTATTGAACCATATATATATGTTTTTTTTAACTCCAGCATGTATATGTATTTATATAATCTCAAATAATATTCACAAGAACACTTGGGGATTAATTCTCTGTTAATGCCCATTTGACAGATGAGGAATCTGTAGTAACAGAAGAGCATTACTTCTCAGGGCACATATAGTTTGTTATAATCAAATTCCTATTAATAGTAGTTTTAACAAAAAATAAAAAAAATAAAAATGATGACAATATTATGTAAAAGTTTAGGTCTGTCTGATTAGTTGTAAATGCTATGAATACATTCTACTACTTCCTTTTGCTCAAATAAATATCTTGTGAATGTGTATTCATGTCAATTAAATTCAGTATTTGTATTCACTGGTTGCACATGTCAGCAAAACAGATCCAATATGGCTTAAATAAGAAAGTGACTGGGGCACCTGGGTGGGTCAGTCAGTTAAGCCTCTGACTCAGGTCGGAGTGTTGGCTCAGGTCACGATCTCACGGTTCATGAGTTTGAGCCCAGCATCGGGCTCTGCTCTAATAACATGGAGCTTGCTTGGGATTGTCCCTTTCTCCATCTCTCTCTGCCCCTCCCCTGCTCACACTCCCTCTTGAAATAAATAAACTTAAAAAAAATAAAGAAAGAAAGTGACTCATTTGGTTTATTTGACTGAAAAGTCTAGAAGTAGACTGAACATAAAGTACAGCTTGATCAGACACACACATGATGTCACTAGGATCTCTTTGTCTCTCTGTTCCTCTTGCTACATGTCGGTTACAGCAGTTCCACACATCCTAACAAATTCGAGTCCAGAAGGAAAGAGCACTTATCCATCACAAATCTCAGAAGTCTCATTTCGTTTCACTGGTTCTGGTGGAGTGATGTGAACATCATTCTCAACTTACTAAACCTAGGTGGGTTCTTGTTCCTCTTAGCCACTCAACTTGCACAACATGAGTAAGGAGTAGTGCTATAGAGGGGAGACTCTTCAGAGGGATATCTGGGTTTGGAAAGAGGGCCTGAGGAGGTAATGGATGCTGAGTAAACAAAACAGAAAACAAAACAAAAGAGAGAACAGGCAGTCAGTTCATAAGGTTTCTTAGAGACAAGTCCTCATTTTCAATTAAAAAAGAACACTTCTACTCTAAGAAATTTGGGAGACAGAAATGCTGTGGACTGAATTGTGTTCCCCTCCCCTATGTTTATATCTTGAATCCCTACCCCCCAGTGTGATGGTATTTGGAGACAGGGCTTTGAGGAGGCATTTAGAGTTAGAAGAGGTCTTCAGGGTAGGGCCTCATGATTGAATTAGTGAGGCTCCTGCTTGAATGAATGGCTTTATAAAAAAAGAAGAAGGAGAGATTGTCCTCTCTCCACCATGATGTGAGGATACAAAGACTGTGGTCATCTGCAAGCCGGGAAGAGAATCTTCACGAAGAACTCAATGAGCTGGCACTCTGACCTTGGACTTCCCAGCCTCTAGAATTCTGAGAAATAAATTTCCGTTGTTTAAGCTACTCAGTGAATGGCATTTTGTTATAGCAACCAAGCCAACTGCCACAACGAGTGTTTTGTTTGTTTTGTTGTGTTGTGTTTTGTTTTGTTTATTGAAGTATAATTGACATATATTAGTTTTGGTGTACATCAATGAGTGTTCTTTAAAGTTTTTAAGCAATCTTTTATGTGAAACAATTTTAGATTTATAGAAACTGGTTTTTTTTTTTTATTTTTTAACGTTTATTTATTTATTTATTTATTTAAAATTTTTTTTTAACGTTTTATTTATTTTTGAGACAGAGAGAGACAGAGCATGAACGGGGGAAGGGCAGAGAGAGGGAGACACAGAATCCGAAGCAGGCTCCAGGCTCTCAGCTGTCAGCACAGAGCCTGACGTGGGGCTCGAACTCACGGACTATGAGATCATGACCTGAGCCGAAGTCGGCTGCCTAACCGACTGAGCCACCCAGGCACCCAAGATTTATAGAAACTTTGTAAAGAGTTCTCATATTCCCCTCACCCAACACTCTCTAATGTTAACTTCTTATGTAACCGTGGTTGTTTATCAAAACCAAGAAATTAACATTGTTATACTAATACATTTTTTTAATGTCTATTTATTTTTGAGAGACAGCATGAGAGTATGGTAGACCCAGAGAAAGAGGGAGACCGAGGATCCGAAGCGGGCTCTGTGCTGACAGCAGAGGGCCTGATGAGGGGCTAGAACTCACAAACCCTGAGAACATGACCTGAGCCAATGTCTGATGCTGAACTGATTGAGCCATCTAGGCACCCCAACATTGTTATATTACTATTAATTAAACGAGAGAATTTATTCCACTTTCCCCAGTCCTTCCCCCCCGACAAATCTGCTATTCATCTGTTCCAGTATCCAATCCAGGATAGTACAAGGCATTATTCCTCCTTGGTCTTCTCCAATCTGTGACAGTTCTCGGTCAAGGAATTTGCTTTTCCTGATCTTAACAATTTGTAAAACAGTGGTTGGGTATTTTCTATAAAGTCTCTCAATTTTTGTCTTCTGTTTTCTCATAATAGCTGGAGGTTATAGATTTGGGGAAGTTTACTCCAGAGATGAGAAGCCTCACTTTTTGCATCAGAAGGCATATGGCCTCAGAATGACTTATTACTGATGGTATTCACCTTGATTAAGGTGGTATCTGACAGTTTTCTGCCTGTAAAGTTATCGTTTTTCCTCTTCTACAACGTGTTCATTAGAAGCCACTCACATAATCCAGCCCCACTTAAGAAGTGCATTAAACTGTATTTCCTGGAGGAAGAAGGGGTAAAGAATGTGTGGCTTTATCTAAAAACCACCAGAATAATTAGTAATTGGGGGTAGGGGGAGATGCTTTGAAGCTCCACACATATCTTCTTTCTCCTTAATGCCTACTAATTTTAGAATCCATCAATATGTCTTCCCTATGATAATTATTAGTGCGTTCTTCTTTTTCTAACAATAACAAAAAAGACTCTTTTTATAGATTTCCAGGAGATTTCATCAGTATATATTTTTCAACTTCTTTATTTGAAATGATTTACTTTCCAGGCAGAATAACAAAATTATGTCAAGTTATCTTATTTTTTGGTGTAGTTGGGGTGTAGTAACACACAAGTATTTATCAAGTAATAAAATTATTTCAGAAGGAAACAATCTAACACATTTAAATTATGTTTTTGAACTGCTTCCCCTAGGAGACAGCCTGAATTCAATGGTGCAGTCATATTTGGAAAGACAAGGGAAGGGAGTCAAGTGTTGAATTCTTTCCAATGTGCATTAAACCATTTTTATTTTCTCCCAAACTACCTGATTGTGCAGGGAAAACTGAAATAACTTATCTCAATAACTTAGGCATAAATTCACTCGTCTTTTATTTTTGTTTCTGCTGGCAGTGAAAATTATGGGGGGAGTAGATGTAGGCAGCAGGAACATAAAAAGGCAAGGTTTGGCATGACCTTTCTTAATTTTAAGAGTACATTGATCAAATTCATCACATAATTTTTGTCTTTCTCTAATTTCATTTACCATAATACCCTCCAGTTTTTTCATTCATCTTTGTAAAACGTGGCCGGCACTTTTGCATATGAACAATTCGCCCAATTTTTTATATTCTCAAAAGCTGTCAAGGTAATAAGATGAATTCTGAAATATGCCACTGCATTTTAGTATCTTGAACAATATTCTAACACCTTCATCACAAGGGTTCTCTTTACGCATGTGTAAATCATTTTACTAAACTACTGCTGCTTCTGTTGGTTGAAAAGTAAAATATCAGTATTCCTCTTTTCTCTGGACTTGAGGAAAGACCAATGTAGAAAGTTGGTCATGCAGTTGTTTGAAGTATAGTTCTCCCTGAAGTGCAAACTACTGGTATACCCTCCTATATGACCTTTGGGATTTGGATCTTGGATACCGAATATGCTTTTCAAATGCAGATTTATTTATTTAGCAAGAATTCAGAGTATATACTAAGTAGTAAGCACCATTTAAAGCATTTTCAATCATTAGCTCATTTAATTTTTTGTGTGTTGTTGTGTGTGTCTGGTTCTGAGGGTCTGTGTTTGCTGGTGTGCAGGTGCTGCTGACTGATAGCAAATGTCCTTTCAAAATGTTTCATGTCTAGATGGTCAGTCTATTTTATAGTTGTCCTGATCTAACGCATTGCTTTTTGGATATGAACCCTGTTACCTTTCATCCAGCCAACTTTTGTAATGTATAAGATCCAAATTGTTTAAAATACACTTGGAACCAATAGTAGTATATTTATTGAATCTGGAGGACATTGAACTGTTTGAACAAATGTCTAGGGGCTCTGAAAATACATCTCTAAAAATAAAGTGGAGAAGTGGATAAACACAAGATATTGGACTTTTATAAGAAACACAAGTTTAGAGATTTGCCTTTAATATTATGTGCATGAGGAAATTAAGAATTTGAAATTTACAATAAAAAACAAAGCACATAAAAATGCCTAACAAGTAATAATCAAGTTTCTACATAGACAACTTTTTTTAAATTTTTTTAAAATTTTTTTAATGTTTATTTTTGAGGGGCGCCTGGGTGGCGCAGTCGGTTAAGCGTCCGACTTCAGCCAGGTCACGATCTCGCGGTCCGGGAGTTCGAGCCCCGCGTCGGGCTCTGGGCTGATGGCTCAGAGCCTGGAGCCTGTTTCCGATTCTGTGTCTCCCTCTCTCTCTGCCCCTCCCCCGTTCATGCTCTGTCTCTCTCTGTCCCAAAAATAAATAAACGTTGAAAAAAAAAATTTTAATGTTTATTTTTGAGAGAGAGAGAGATAGAAAGAGAGAGAAACAGCATGAGCAGGGGACGGACAGAGAGAGAGGGAGACACTGAATCCAAACAGGCTCCAGGCTCCGATCTGTCAGCACAGAGCCCAACGCGGGGCTCGATCTCACGAGCTGTGAGATTATGACCCGAGCCGAAGTCGGACACTCAACCGACTGAGTCACCCAGGCGCCCCTACATAGACAACTTTTATCTGAAGATCTGCTCATCATTAATGGGCAGAACAGCGTTTGTAATTCTTGGTCTTTGTGTTCTGAACTCAAGTTTTAGGTTCTATAATAGAAGAATAAATAAGTAATTTTAATATCACTGACTAAATATAACACTATGTCATTTTTACTATGGACTTGGTGTACATACAAAACAGTACTAAAAATGAAATAAATACTGTAAGAAAATCCCATATATTTATCACTCAGCTACGAAAGGCCTAAATATTGCCCCTGGATTACATCTCTTTCTCTTAGTCACACAAAGTAACTACTTCATTTCGTGAAAACCACTTCTTTGTTTCTCTTTACACTTTTACTATATACATCCTGAATAATATGCATTGTGATTTTTGCCTGCCTTTAAACTTTATAAACCTGGAATCTATATATTTTATTGTAACATGCTTAATTTTCTCAAAAATGTTTTAGAGCCACATCCATATTGATTGATGAAGTGTTTGCTCATTTATCACTCGCCACTAATTTTTTGTTTTTAACTTTTTAATCTTTATCTATTTTTGAGAGAAAGAAACAGCGCATGAGCAGGGGAGGGACAGAGAGAGAGGCAGACACAGAAGCCAAAGCAGGTTCCAGGCTCCGAGCTGTCAGCGCAGAGGCTGACGCAGGGCTCAAACTCATGAACTGTGAGATCATGACCTGAGCTGAAGTAGGATGCTTAACTCACTGAGCCACCCAGGTGCCCCACCGGCCACTGATTTCTATCTCAGTGTATGAATGAATCATAATTTATAATTAGTGTATGTTTGAGGGAGTTCCAGATTTTCAACAATTGTTTTTGAGGTTTGAGTATATGTTTGCTTGTGTGAGAGTGCGTGTCTGAGTGTTTATTTATAAAGCTCCATGAATAGGCTTGTTCACAATTTTGGAACAACTGAGAGTAGAACTGATGGGCTTATAGCTTGTGCACACATTTCATTTACCCAGGTAGTGATTGAAGATACCAATTTATTGTGCCAACAGACCTTTATATGTTGTGAACACGGCAGTTGCCAAATGGTATCTCATGGACTTTAATTTGCATTTGCCTCATTATGAATGCGGTTTAACATCTTTTCCATATTCCTATGAAATTCCTATTATTTTTCCCATTTTTCTGTTGGTTGTTTTTCTTTTCTATTAAATTGCAGATTACATCTTTAGGACATTAACTTTTTGCTGAAAACACATGATATCTTTATCCATTTATGACATATTTAACTCTCTTTTCGATGTTTTATGTACAGAAGTTATTCATAGTAAGGTCATCATCACCAAATGTATTGATGTTCAGCTTTACAGTTGTACATTTCATGTCCTGTTTAAGACTCCCCTCCCCAAAAAAGACTGTTCCCTAACATAAAGCTATAAAATAATATATTCTTACATTAATTCTGAAATGTCTCATTTTCCCTGATAATCTTTTCACCTATACAGAATTTATTTTCTTCCTCATAATGTAAGGTACAGATTTAATTTAAGGTGTTTGTAATTTTTTTTCTGTATAAATTAACAGTTCTCCTGTTAAATAGCCCATCTTTCTTCACAGATATGCAAAGGCCACTTTATTTTAAATAGCTTTCATTATGCGTGGGTCCATTAATGGGTTTTTTACACTATTTCATTTGTTAGTTCCTGTATCAGTATACCAATATCACACTGTTGAAATTAGGTTTTGGCAAACTATGGCTGGCGGGTCCAACACAGGACATCTGTTCTTGTTCAACCTGTGAGCTTATAATGGTTTTTATATTTTCAAATGGTTAAAAATTCAAAGCAATGATAATATTTCATTGCAAGTAAAATTATATAACATTTAAATTTTAGGGTCTATCAATACAGTTTTATTAGAACACAGCAAGCCCAATCACTTCCATATTGCCTATGGCTGCCTTAGCACTACAATAGCAGAGTTAAGTAATTATGAGACACCAAACCTAAAATATTCATTCTCTGTCCCTCCACAGAAAAAGTCGGCTAAACCCAGCCTCATTTAAAGAGAGAGAAGTTTCCTTGCAGTCCCTTTTTTCCTGGATAATTTATTTCTATCTCGTCCTTACAACAAAGGCAATCATGTAGCCCTACTGATTCTTGCACAGGTTTCTTATTGGACGCCCACATTCATCGGGTTCTGACTTTTTCTCCTGGTCCCTAAACCCCATGCACTCAGTGAAACACAACTTGACTAACCCTGAACAGTGGAAATCCTAGGGGCAAAGACTGGTTTTACCTGACTATCTTTATTTCCTGGGCAGATTTCTCCCTTTTTTGTGTACCAGCTCAACATTTATAAGCAATTTTTACTTTTTTTTAATGTTTCTATTATTTTTGAGAGAAAGAGATTGAGAGACAGAGACAGAGAGTGAGTGGGAGAGGGGCAGAGACAGAATCCAAAGAAGGCTCCAGGCTCTGAGCTGTCAGCACAGAGTACAAAGCAGGGCTCGAACCCACGAACTGTTAGATCATGAACTGAGCCCAAGTCAGATGCTCAACCGACTAAGCCACCCAGGCGCCCCTACAAGCAATTTTTAAAATTGTTGTTTAATCCAGACTTTTAGCTGTTAAATCAGGAGGGCTGTTCACATCTTATCTAGTGTGCCATGTTGACTAAAATGAAAGTCTGTATTTTCTTTTTCAGGTTTCTTAATCCATTACATTAGGAATTAAATTATATACATATATCTTCATGAAATGAATGCTGTCATCACATTTATTAGAAGGCATGAAACATGGTGAGTTGAAGTACGATTAAGATTGACAGCAGAAAACCCAGCCACAGACTAATCACCTGGAAGCTCTAAAATAAGATAATTTATAAAAGTGGAATCTGTTTTTTCTGTTATTATTTGTATTTTAATTGTAAAGTTCTATGACTCTGTATTTCTTTGCAACAATATATCTCTCTGGAAGTATATAATTTGTTTATAAAATCTGAGTGCTGTAACTGTCTGAAGTTATAAACATAACATGCAGATCCATGACAAAATTATCTACCTATTTGTACCAAATATGTTTCCTTACACCTAGAAAGTGGCTTCCTCATTGTAATAAAATACATATTTAGAAAATGTGGCTTATAAAGATTATGCTTTTGTGATATGTTACAGTGTGGGTCCAGATCCTGACTTTTCCTGTGAAACAGCTTATTTATCACTTACTCAGTTCACATACAGGAATGACAGCATATAGAAGGTATTTTGTTTACATTCATATCTAAGAGAAACCCATGAGATATTAAGAGTCAAGAGATATCAATTATAATATATGTTTGCATTTTTCACATAACAGTTAAATATTAGCGATAATTATTATGATAATTTAAGTGTATGACTACACATTGTGGGTAGGTTGAATGACAACTTTATAGCTAAAGAAAAATAAACACTAAATAAATGGTTGGGAGCTTGGGTTGGGCTCTGTCCCAGCTGCTTTTCTGCAGTAGCAGAAGAAAAAGTTTCTTATAAAACTAATGCTCCCAACAAGGCAGCAGAGCCTTCCTGAAGGTCCCAAGTCTTCCAGGGTCTACCACAGACATGAGATTTATGTCCTTCACATCTCCAGAAATGATTCACTCATGATCAGCTAATCTTGACCTCTCAATGATCTATGAGATGCCTCTGGGTGGGATGACTCCTCGATATTCAGTGAGTCCACTGTCAACCAGTCCATGCTGTACAAAAGCAGGCATTCCCTTCTCCCTTCCACGACTAGAATTCCTCCTAACTATGGGGCCACCACACCAATCTACGAGAGATTAAAATTGCAACTTATAAATATTTAACTTGCAACTTTAAGATACTTAACTCCTTCTTTAAAATGTATCCATGTGGCTTTAAATCAGGCCTTGACACAAGCTACCACTTATGCAAACACTGGCTACTCAAGAGCAGCTAGCTCTTTATGCATGTATATATAGAACAATAAAAATGATAGCTCATATATGATAAATATGTTTAATGAGATATCTGGACAACTATAGACTTCTGCCAAATTCTTTTCTTCCTCTAGTTCAGTGGTTCTCAAATTGCCATCCCCAGACCAGCAGCATGGGTATCATCTTGTTAGAAATGCTAATTTCCAGGCTCTGCTTCAGCCTTACTAAATAGGAAATTCTGGAGGATGAGGCCAGTAATACCGACTTTTAACAAGTCCCTTAAGTGATTGTAATGCATGCTAAAATATGGGAATCATTGCCCTCACTCGAAGATCTTCAGTTGAATATACTGCTTTTAATATCATCTGCATTACATAACATTACATTATCAAAATTATTTTGCATTATTGTGAAAATATAAACTAGGAAGGGAATGCACTTAATTAATAATATTTAAAAGTTCCACTTTCTGAAAAATTTAAATAAGCTCTACACACACACACACACACACACACACACACACACACACACAAATGTGCTGGAACGCCTGAGTGGCTCAATCGCTTAAGCATCCGACTTCAGCTCAGGTCATCTCACAGTCTGTGAGTTTGAGCCCCACATTGGGCTCTGTACTGGCAGCGGGGAGCCTGAAGTCTGCTCTTTCTCTGCCCCTCCCCCACTCATGTTCTGTCTGTCTGTCTCTCTCTTTCTCTCAAAAGTAAATAAATATTAAAAAATATTTTTAAAAAATGTGGTCAATTACTCAATTTTGAAATATCTAATAGGAATGATATATGACTTAGCCTGAAACTTGTAGCCAAGAAGCCTCATTGCCATGGCCAATGAAGGTTGTATACACGGACAAAAAATTTCCCTTAGCAATGATTTAAATGCATATTAATTCTTTATTCCTGTGTGTTAATGACAAAAAGCCAAGGGAAAAGTCACTCAAAAAGGAAGAGAAGAATGGCGGATAATTTTAATCAATGAGAATCACTTAAAAACTACTCAGTTGAAGTTCTACTGCCTTTTCATTATGAGATGCATATATTGGTCCCCATCTGTTTCCTTAGAATCCTAAAACAATTCTTTTTGATGTTATTTTTCCTACAAAGACCAGAATGCATTCTACTGACTTGTATTGGTTAGACAACGACTCCTTATATTGTTCCGAAGTACCTCAAAGCTTGTGTGACTTGTTCATCCGACTAATCATCGTCATCAGTTTAAACACCCAGTCTGTGTTTTTCAACGTTCTCAGGTATACAGTCCTCTTCTTTCACCTCCTACAATCAGTTTATTTTGATATAAACTGCTCAGTCTATTCAGGTCCTCTGCCTATTTTTAAATCAGATTGCTTGTTTTCTTGGTGTTGAGTTGTACAAGTATCTTTATATGTTTTGGATATTAACCCCTTACCATATATATCATTTACAAATATCTTCTTCCATTCAATAGGTTGATGTTATCATTTTGTGGATGGTTTCCTTTGCTGCACAAAAGCTTTTTATTTTTATGTAATCCCAATAGTTTACTTTTTGGCTTTTGTTTCTCTTGTCTGAGGAGACATATCAAGGGAAAGTTGCTACGGCAGATGTCAGAGAAATTACTGCCTGTGCTCTCTTATAGGATTTTTACGGTTTCAGGTCTCGCATTTCGGTCTTGAATTCATTTTGAGTTTATTATTGTGTATAGTGTTAGAGAGTGGCCTTGTTTCATTCTTTTGCATGTAGCCAGAGGAAAGGGGGTAGAGAGATGGGCAAAATGAGTGAAGGGGAGTAGGAGATACAGGTTTCCAGTTATGGAATGAATAGTCACAGGTATAAAGACAACATAGAGAATATAGTCAATGACACTGTAATAATGTATGGTGACAGATGGTAGCTACAATTGCAGTGAGCATAGCATAATGTTAAAGAAATTGAATCATTAGTTGAAAATCTGAAACTAATGTAACACTGTGTGTCAACTATACTCAAAGAAAAATTTAAATAAATAAGTTACTTGATAATAAACTTTATCTGATCTACATTAATTTCATTGGCTAGACTGTGCTTTTTCTAAGTTGGATGTTTGTAAGTTTTCCCATATTGAAAACATCAAAACAGATTACTGAGCTTAAAAATTGTTTCTGTTTCTTCTCTGGCACCGAGAATTTTAGAAAGCAATTTTTCCTTTTAAATTACAATAAATTTAAACTTAATTATTGTAAAAAATGCTGCCATGATTGACTTAATTGGCTGCCATGATTGACTTCTTGGATCATAATGACCAAAACCCATAAAGATGAACCATATATACCTATACTAAATTGTGCAAGTTAATCAATTTACTATCTGAAAAGAAAATGTGAATGAGGGGTAAATACAGATGAAATTGTATCTACTAAACAAACAAACAAAAAAAACTTAATGAAATAGAAATGTCAAAATAATATATAAAACTAGGTATCTATTCCAAATGGTCTATGGTATAATGTAGAGTTTCAAGGGGATAAGTCCATAAGTCCATTCTTCTAAACTGATACTACACTTGATAGATTGCCAAGCATATTCCATAAATTAATTAGATATTGTTTATGTATTATTAAATGTTAATAAATCTCTCAAACTTCACATGTTGACAAATACTCTATGGCTCCTCCCAACAAGACAACATATTCTCCTTCAGACTTCTTTATGCCAGTTAATGGCAACTCTATTCTTCCAATTGCATAGGCTCAAATTTGGTTTAATTACTTTCTTTCTCTCTCACTACACAATCAATTTGTAGAAAACTACAAATTTAAATTCTATTTTCAAAAGTATGTCCACAGTACAATGATTTCTTTTACCATTGCTACCATTTTCACACTTCTCACAACTACTGTTATTTCCTAAATGGATTCTTACAGTGGCCTCCTAGTAGGTCTCCAGCTTTGTTAACCTTCAGTTTAACTTCAGCACTTTTGCTAGAGATAGCCTACTTAAAAATATGTTAGATCATGGCAGTCCTCTGCTTTGTAGCCCATTAGAATAAAGAGTAAAGTCCTCACAAAGATCTACATGTGCCCAAGGGTCTTGGCCTCTCTTCCACTTTCCCAGTCCCTATCCAGTTTACCCCATTCACTTTGTTCCAAAAGCTCTGATCTCCTTGTTATCCTGGCATACAGTAGGCAGGCTCCTGCTGTATAGTTTTTGTACCTGGTGGTCCTTTTACTGGCTCTTCCAGCATATAGTCCCATGGTTTGTTCTTTCACCTCCTTTCAGCCATTATTTAATATCACTGTTTTAGTGAAATCTGGTGATTCTACCTAATGACTTAAGTCTATTCCCTATTAATTGCTCTTTCCCTTCCCTGACTTATGGACATCCTTAGCATTTATCTCCATCTAGCAAAATAAACATCTATGATGATTCATTTTATGTGTCAGCTTGGTTGGTCCAGAATACCCAGAGGTTTAGTTAAACATTATTCTAGATATTTATGTGAAGTTTTATTTTATCTTTATTTTAATTTTTTAAATGTTTCTTTCTTTTTGAGAGAGAGAGAGAGACAAAGGAGGGTCAGAGAGAGAGGGAGACACAGAATTTGAAGCAAGCTCCAGACTCTGAACTGTCAGCACAGAGCCCAAGGCCAGGCTCGAACTCATGAACTGTGAGATCATGACCTGAGCTGAAGTCAGACACTTAACCAACTGAGCCACCCAGGTACTCCATGTCTTTTTTTTAGATGATATTAATATTTCTGCAAATAAAAAACTACTGCAATAGAGGAAGAGAGATTCCAATCCAATATAGATTGGGCTCAATCCCAGATACAACCAGAACAAGTGGGGATTTATAGCCAAGGAGCAAGTTTAGGGGAGGGGCATTCATGAATGAAAATTTACTAAGAGGAGATAGCAAGCCTGGGGGATTCTGATTGAGCCAACCTAAAAGGAGTTTTGCTGAAGACAGGCCAGCATGATCATATAGCTCCTAGAGAAACAGCAGGTGTGAAGAATTTGATCAGATATCAAAAATGAAGAATTCTCACCAAACTGACATAGCAGGATTCTTGTTAAAACTGAACTCTTTAAATAAATGCACAGATAGGCCTTATTTATGGGACAGTTCAAAGGGAGCATGACTAAACTTTGGTCAAGCAAAGATCTTTGTCACCTCCCAGAGTGAGAGGGAATTCTGTCAGCAGATTGACCTTGGGCCCAAACTGCAACTCTTCCCTGGGATCCAGCCTGATAACCTATCCTGTAGATTTTGGACTCATCAGCCTCCACAATCACATGACCTAGTTCCTTAAAATAACCTCCCCCTCATATGTGCGGGCAGGCATGCGCACGCACGCGCGCACACACACACACACACCCTATTTATTTTGTGTCTCCCAACAACCCTGACGAAAATAACACCACACTTATTTACCTTATTTGTTTGCCTATCTGGGTCTGCCCTGAGTAGAATGTAAACTCCATGTGATTAGAGGCTTTTGCTTTTTTTCATCCGCCCAGGATAGTGCCTTACTCTAGGTAAATATTTGTTACCTGCAAGAATTAAAAAGTTGATTCATTTCTTAAACAAGTCTCTTGAGTTAGAGTGGTTATTATTATTGTCATTTTAAATTTGAGGTCCCAACATGATAAGCGGCTTGGCTCAGTGATTTGTACAACTTAGCAAGAGAGCTAGCACTTTGGTTGTGTTGCTAATTCTCAACTATTTCATACACATACATTGAAACCTTGGTAAGGTATAGCAGGAGGTTACCAAAGACACAGCACTTTTGGCATGGAGTAAGTTAAATATTTCCAGACCTGCCCCTTAGGATTTGGTCACCCAGCCATGATCTCCAACTGGCATGCCTTTGCTTATCAGAACACATTCTTCCTGAACATGATGCCCTATTTCACTTTTTCTGAATTGAACTCAAGCCACCTCATGCTCAATCTCTTCTGAAGACCCTTTCTATAACCACATTGCTCATAACCCCTACAAATGGGTTATCACCCATTGGGAACTGATGCCTCACCCTGTTATCTCTTTCAGAGCATATTCATGATTATATGTTATAAATAAGTGTTGAGCGCCTACTATGGACACTGGGTAAAAAGCATTGAATATGAAAAATCTAATTTATGGCATCAGGAATCAGAAGGGAAACAAACAAAGAAACAGATATGTAGTTCTAATAAACAATATGTGGTGATGATAATTAGGAAGGATAAAATATAAACATGGCTCATAGAAAAGGCATAATGTTGGAGCAAACACTTCAGTTAGGTCGGCCATGGAAAAGTTGACATTCAAGCTGAGGCCAAAGGGACAAGGAGTCAGCCAGAATAAAAGGCTCTATCACGAGTTTTCAGCTAAGTAATATATTCAAAATCACTTTAGAATCTGTAAAACATACTATAAATAATACTAGTTTGAGATATTATTAGAGTAAAGGAAAATTATGTTTCTGAAGATGATGATCAGTATGAAATATAGTGAGGTATAGCATTCACTTATTTACTGCTTAATTATTGACTGATTGATTGACCCAAGAACTATTTATTGAAAATCTCTTAACCAGGTGTGATCCCAGGCAATGCAAGTAGAACAGTAAACAAAACAAAACCAAATTTTCTGCCCTCAGGGGTTGAACGGTACTAACTAACTTTCAGTTGGAAAAGATAGAACAAAAAGAGTAAGGATATCTATAATATGATTTTTATACCAATAAGTGTCACACAAAATAAAGCAGGTAGGTAAAGACTGATGACAGATACTATTTTAGATGGAGTGGTCAGAAAAGTTCTAACTTTTGATGTGTTGGGTGTGAGGTTGGAGGTGAAGATAGCATAACTTATCCTGGTGGAGTCTAGTGATATTAAATAATATGGGGAAATGTGAAGAATCAGATTTCCCAGGAGTGATATTGATAATTCAATTTGGGACACATATGGTTCCAAGGCCTATATTAGACTTTCAACTTCTGATATTTATAAAAGAACCAGAGTTGTCTGATCTTTGCCCAGATCTTTCCTAGCCCCAGGATTAACCAACTATGAAATCTTGAGCAGTTAGCCTTTTTGGGTATTTTTAAAACGATGAGGGCCAAATATACCATTTTAGGTATTCCATACAAATTAGGTATTCTAAAAATAAGATAAGACATAGATCTCCCAGTTTATTTCAATTGTGTTTTCTTTAAATAATCTCTGAAATTAATAATATCAGTGAACACTGGTAGATCCATTAAGTCTACTTTAACTTGCAGTCCATTAGCTCATTGAAAGTTCCAGTTACTTCATGTCAGACTGTCCCTCAAATGCCACCAGGTCAAGGAAAATTCCATCTAACTCTAGAGAAGTTTTAGGTTGCTGTGACCCAGTGAAATTTGGCTTTTTTCTTTCTTTCTTTTTATTTATTTATTTTTGCTTACTGATTAAGCATTGCATACGACACACTGAATTTTATAAAATTTTCTGGGCTCTGAAAGGGGGTAATATTACAGGAAATACAATCTTAAATTTCATGTACTGTAGGAACTGTCTCCAATGAGTGACCCAGTTTATTCAAGATATCTAGCAGTTTCCAAAAACACTACAATCCAACCTTCTCTATTTTAAAGCAAAGCTCTGTCCAGTCCACAGTTCCACCACCTAGAGACAGATCATTTTCTCCCCAAAGTGTTTATCATTAGACATATGCATTAATCAGATGCAAAATTACAACTTAAAAATGATTTACTTATACTCTTCTCAGCTAAAGATACTGATTGGGCCATCAAGATTACGCCAAGTGCAAATACATCACGAGCTACTCTGTCAACAATATAGCAAGTTAGCTTGGCAGCAAGGTGCCAACGTGATTATGCAAATACCAGCCCTATTGGCTTAGCAGTCAAACCCACCGCCAGGATGCCTGGGAGATACATTTCAATAAACGGAGACAGAATGTATCTCAGTCCCACTGACATTAATAATTTATGATTAATCAGCTTATGAAGACTTGCTAACAGCAGAAGGAAACTGAGAGGAAGATGGATTCTCTCTCTTTGGATTTAACCTTACTTTTCTCCCAGGCTAAATCTAATCATTTCGTTTCTGAAGACCAGATAATTGACTAGCCATTTACTTAAACTTCCTTAAAGGGCATCAATAATCCTCCCAGGGGTCCATCTTTGATCAGAGAAGGTTAAGTTAAATTGACTCCTGATTATGCAGTTTAGGGAGCGGCAGAAAGGATGCAGCCACCCAGAAGGGAGCTAGCCCTTCCAGCAGAGAGTGCTCCAGCATCTGAGAAGGGAGTTCAGGGGAGACTGGTGTGCCTCCCCTAACTTGTACAGCCATAAACTCCATGCAGTGGGAATGGCACTAGACAGAAACAATGGTTGCGACCACTCTTTCATTTGCATAAATGATAAACTATGAATATTTTTAACCTTCAAAGTCTTAACATTTTATTCTAAATCTTTCATGATTTCTTAAGTTGTAAACTCTATTTTCACTTTCAAATCTAGGAAAGAATCTGCATAGTTGGAAACATTTTTAATTTTTACTATGCTTTTTTATGATAGTGATAAAATAAAATGGCAGTGAAATTCTTTTTTAAAATAGAGAAATCATGATTCCCAAATTTTACTTTTTTATTCAAATCACCATTTTTGTCTAGTGTGTTTCTCATTATCTTTTATTCAAAATTATTTTTGCTGGGAGAACTACTTACAGGCTCTACCCATGAGAAAATATTTATCCTCTCTGACCTCAGTTTCCTCTTCTGTTCAGTGGAGATTGTGTGGGTTTTTATCAAAACAGTAGTTGACTACCATTAAGTAAAACACATAAATCAATGTTTTTTTTTGTGTGTGTTCACTTCAATGAATTTATTTTCAAGGATTTTTTTCTATCCGTTTTAATGGACTATGCATTTAATTAAATGTTATTTCAAACATTTTTAATGTTACAATGTAGCTCTCAGAGTCATATCTCTTAATGCTGCATGGCATTCAATCCAGTGGCTTAATTAATCGACATCCCACTATGGGGCTTTTATAGGTATTCAAATGTGTCTTCATTTGTCTATAGAAAGGGCAGAGCTTCGTAAATCAACGGTTTTAAAAGAATTGTTGAAGACAACTTAACTAAACATGATCCAGATTATTTAGTTCCCTTCCAGTAGCATAATAAAAATCTTCATGGCAAGGACACCAAATTCTGAAATAAAATTTGGCTTGTGACCCGGTCAACCAATATAAATGACTTTTTGACAAAAGTAAATGTATTGGGAACACTCAAGAGCATTTCCTAGAACTCAGCAGGGAAGTGTATCATGACCATATCAAAGACTGGAATCAATAAATGATTCACAGAGAGAGTCTCTCCATCTCATATTCTCTGAGACACATGGACTGTCACCATGTACCTCCTTCTCCTGCTCCTTTATAGAACAGCTTTGACTGCATCATTTATGAATGGGCCAAAATTGACTGCCTCAGCCGACATTTAACATGATTTCTAAATTCAAGAGCCCAACAGAGATGCACTAGAACAAGCTTTCTCTCTCTAAGTAGAAAACCTAGCTGGGTTCATTATGGTGTGGCAATAACTTTCATTCAAGAATTTTGGGCCAGAGAAGCCCAGTCTCATGATCCAGTATCCCCACAGAAGCGACCATGAGAGCAGCCTCTCTGCAAAGCAGTGAGAGAAAGAAACAAAACATATTTAATGCATGATATATAATTGTATAGCTGATTATTTTAGGTTGTTCTCTTGAACACTGATATTTCAAATGGCACATGAAGAAAACTAGAGAGCAATATGGACAGAATACTTTGACTCTATTTTGAGGCAAAAGGCAATGTCCAAATATGAACTGCTGATTTTAGTTTTGTTAAAGAGAAGACAAACCTGGACAACCAATTAGAGATCTGCAGGGAAATAACTCTTACTGCTGATCTCTGTTGGAATTCTAATGTCAAGGTGAGAATAAGGTGGTTTGATGTTCCAGGGTCACTTCTCTTAAATCTCAGAAAAACAATATAAAACTGGAAGAGTATAAACTATTCTCATTAATGGTATTATGCATTGGGTAGAAGCCTCAGAAATTTTTCTTTTTTCTTTTACTTGAATAAAACAGTCATACAAAACTGCCCATAATACTATTTTCTTACTTTAAGAAAAAAAACTAATAATTAGAGTCAGAGAAGTATGAATTCACAACCACCTTTTTTTTTTTTTTTTGGTATGTTTCCCTTGTCAGCCCAGTTCCAAACAGTTCATCCCTATTAATTATCAAGATGAATGGGGCTCATTTTTTCTACTGTGATAGAGGATGCTTCTGAGAAATTTTATAAAATTGGAATTTAATTTCTTGTAAAAGAGCACATATTGGACTTGCTCTCCATCTTTGCATCATTAAACATGGAGGCTTGATTCTCGCACTAAAATATACCATTCTCGATGCAAAAATTCTCAATAAGATACTAGCAAATCGAATTCAACAGCATACAAAAAGAATTATTCACCATGATCAAGTGGGATTCATTCCTGGGATGCAGGGCTGGTTCAACATTCGCAAATCAATCAACGTGATACATCACATTAACAAAAAAAAAGAGAAGAACCATATGATCCTGTCAATCGATGCAGAAAAGGCCTTTGACAAAATCCAGCACCCTTTCTTAATAAAAACCCTTGAGAAAGTCGGGATAGAAGGAACATCATAAAAGATCATAAAAGCCATTTATGAAAAGCCCACAGCTAACATCATCCTCAACGGGGAAAAACTGAGAGCTTTTTCCCTGAGATCAGGAACACGACAGGGATGTCCACTCTCACCGCTGTTGTTTAACATAGTGCTGGAAGTTCTAGCATCAGCAATCAGACAACAAAAGGAAATCAAAGGCATCAAAATTGGCAAAGATGAAGTCAAGCTTTCGCTTTTTGCAGATGACATGATATTATACATGGAAAATCCGATAGACTCCACCAAAAGTCTGCTAGAACTGATACATGAATTCAGCAAAGTTGCAGGATACAAAATCAATGTACAGAAATCAGTTGCATTCTTATACACTAACAACGAAGCAACAGAAAGACAAATAAAGAAACTGATCCCATTCACAATTGCACCAAGAAGCATAAAATACCTAGGAATAAATCTAACCAAAGATGTAAAGGATCTGTATGCTGAAAACTATAGAAAACTTATGAAGGTAATTGAAGAAGATTTAAAGAAATGGAAAGACATTCCGTGCTCATGGATTGGAAGAATAAATATTGTCAAAATGTCAATACTACCCAAAGCTATCTACACATTCAATGCAATCCCAATCAAAATTGCACCAGCATTCTTCTCGAAACTAGAACAAGCAATCCTAAAATTCATATGGAACCACAAAAGGCTCCGAATAGCCAAAGGAATTTTGAAGAAGAAGACCAAAGCAGGAGGCATCACAATCCCAGACTTTAGCCTCTACTACAAAGCTGTCATCATCAAGACAGCATGGTATTGGCACAAAAACAGACACACAGACCAATGGAATAGAATAGAAACCCCAGAACTAGACCCACAAACGTATGGCCAACTCATCTTTGACAAAGCAGGAAAGAACATCCAATGGAAAAAAGACAGCCTCTTTAACAAATGGTGCTGGGAGAACTGGACAGCAACATGCAGAAGGTTGAAACTAGACCACTTTCTCACACCATTTACAAAAATAAACTCAAAATGGATAAAGGACCTAAATGTGAGACAGGAAACCATCAAAACCTTAGAGGAGAAAGCAGGAAAAGACCTCTCTGACCTCAGCCGTAGCAATCTCTTACTCGACACATCCCCAAAGGCAAGGGAATTAAAAGCAAAAGTGAATTACTAGGACCTTATGAAGATAAAAAGCTTCTGCACAGCAAAGGAAACAACCAACAAAACTAAAAGGCAACCAACGGAATGGGAAAAGATATTTGCAAATGACATATCGGACAAAGGGCTAGTATCTAAAATCTATAAAGAGCTCACCAAACTCCACACCCAAAAAACAAATAACCCAGTGAAGAAATGGGCAGAAAACATGAATAGACACTTCTCTAAAGAAGACATCCAGATGGCCAACAGGCACA